>NC_091361.1:3509318-3687793 GCF_038502225.1 Cherax quadricarinatus | reverse complement strand
ATGGATGTGTCTATAAGTTTCTTTGTAAAATTTGCGATAAAGTTTATTACGGTCAAACTGGTAAAAATCTCGAACTAAGATTAAAGCAACATAAATATAGCATTAGAACTGGACAAGATTCCAATGCTCTATTTATTCATGTACGAGATTTTAACCATCCAATTGATTTTCAAAAAGTTGAGAAAGTAGTATCAAGCAAGTCCATGGTCGACAGGAATATAATTGAATCTTGTTTCATAAAAAACAGTTTTGACAATAATATGAATATTTCCTTTGGTTTATATAAAATAGATCCATTTATAATTAATAGAATTTGGGAAGAATTTAATAATACATTGGACAAATAATGTTATTAAATTTCTTATTTCTTGGGTGGAATAGTTTGTTGGTGGGTTGTATGAAGGACCTGTCTAGTTCGGCTGGCGGGCCTGCTCTCTCGCGTCAGGTGTTTCCTTGTTGTGGGATCTGATAGTGAGGTGTGGGCTACCCCTTTATATACCTTCCTTTGATGCTTTACTTTCATTGTTCCTTGATAATGTGAGTAATCACGAATCGCTTGGAACTTCTCTATTATTTCTCAGTGGTTGTTTTGCATATATATATATATATATATATATATATATATATATATATATATATATATATATATATATATATATATATATATATATATATATATATATATATATATATAATAGTTATATATATATATATATATATATATATATATATATATATATATATATATATATATATATATATATATATATATATGTATATATATATATATATATATATATATATATATATATATATATATATATATATATATATATATATATATATATATATATATATATAAATATATATATATATATGTATATGTCAAATGCCGAATATGTAAAACTGGTCAATTAGCAAGAACTCATTTAAAATTAAGTCCTTTCTAAAATTTTCTCTTATACGTTTAAAGATATATTTTTTTCATTAATGTTAATGAAAAAATTTTAATTTTGCTCCAAAAGAATCTTGAAAACTTACCTAACCTTATTATAACAAGAACAATTTATTTTAGCCTAACCCAACTAAATATATTTTAGATTTGTTTGCAGTAATTTAATACTAAACAAACACAGTGGAATATATTTTTTTCGTTAGATTCAGAATGATTTTGATGAAATTATTGCATACACAAATTTTCACTTGTCCTATATGGCAAGATGAGCGCTTGCTATTTAAGCCAAGATGGCAAGTTCTGCCTATTCGGCACGACATATATATATATATATATATATATATATATATATATATATATATATATATATATATATATATATATATATATATATTTATATATATATAATATATATAATGCAATTTGGGCTTAAATAGCAACGCTCTTCTTGCTCAGTAAGGCAAGTAAAAATTTGTGTATGCAATATTTTAGCAAAAATCATTCTGAGCCTTTCGAAAAAAATATATTTAATTGTGTTTGTTCATTATTAAAATATTGTAAACTTATCTAAAATATATTTAGTTGCATTAGGCTAAATTAAATTGCGCTTGTTATAATATGGTTAGGTAAGTTTTCTGAGGTTCTTTTGGTACAAAATTATTAATTTTTACATTAATATAAATTAAAAAAAATATAATAGAAATGTGGATTTTCACGATAAGTCTGAGTTTTATATTATCACATCTTACACAGATTTAAACAGGAATATATACGATTAACCATTATCTCTAAACCCATTAAGTTCCAAAAAGTTGTATGAGGCAGTGTGCAGGTTTGCTACTACTCTGGTCTCAGGTTTAAAAGGAAGTCTGTGATGTGAGCATTGATTAGGAGTTTTTTCTAATAAATTTTCTTGATAGTCAAGAGAAGAATTAAACCGCACTTAAGACTAGAAACAAAGAACAAGTGGAGCCATAATTAAAGCATTATAAATTAGCAGAAAGGCAAACTGCTGAATATTGCAAAGAGTAAGGGACGTTATAGCATATTTTGTCAGTTTGAGGGGAGTGACAGGGTAGCGAGATGGCAGAGATATGACAGTGAGTGAGCAAAGAGAAGACACTGACACAGTAGCAAATATGAAGAATACTTAGGATGGTGTGTAAGAGATGTTAACTCTTCTGATGCTCCAAGACGGGGCTTAAGAACTTCAGCTCACCCTAGCAGATGCGACAAGACAAATCAAACTTAATGATTGTTCTAAAAAATTAAACACTAACCACTCTCTTTCTCTTTCTCTCTCTCTCTCTCTCTCTCTCTCTCTCTCTCTCTCTCTCTCTCTCTCTCTCTCTCTCTCTCTCTCTCTCTCTCTCTCTCTCTCTCTCTCTCTCTCTCTCTCTCTCTCTCTCTCTCTCTCTCTCTCTCTCTCTCTCTCTCTCTCTCTCTCTCTCTTCACTTTTTGACACAGGGTCTTACAGGGTTAGGATTATGGTTCTTAACTTTATATACAAGCTAATAGCTGTTACCTACATCAGCTCATTTAAATGTTTTTTCATTTTTGTGATATAGGAAACAGGATGAAGTTTGAGGTACCTGTGGGCCAGTGATTTTATATGGTTAACTGAATATATTTCGTTAATGTCATTATGCTGTAGGAACATCTTCCAGACCTGAGTCATCCTGAGAATAAATGATCTCAGATGAAGTGATGGCCTTCGAAAGGTACAGTCACAGTGAAGTTGCTAACTGCTGCCCGTATTGTTGTGTAGAAGTTCACTTCTCACTCTTCGCAGAGTGGAGCCTTGTAGATAACTGTAACGCCATTCACATCCCTCCCTGTGCTTTTGGTTTCAAGGCTCAAGGAGTGGGACTTAGTGGATGAAAGTGTACAAGTGACAAGGCAAAGGAAACGTCTCCAACATTTCTCAAGCTTCTTCACTAATGAAGACAGGTTGTGCTACTGTAATCATGTATCAGGCCTGTTTGATGCAATTGGAATTGCATGCTTCTCCAGAAGACTAAAAGCTGTATATCTGCACAATGCGAACAAGAATCCATCTCTTCCCTTGGGTTATTCAATGCATCTTAAGGAAGACTGCAACAGTGTCAAACTTCTACTGGAAGCTTGGAACTACGATAAGTGTGACTTTGAGGTTATTGGAAACTTCAAAATGTTGGCATTTTTGATGGAACTCCAAGAAGGGATGGTAGAGACAGAGCAGCACATTACCAGAGGAAGAACTGGCCTCAAACGACTGAGTTCTCAGTAGAAAGACATAATATCAAACATAAACCCTTGGTGCATCCTCAAAAGGGTCTGTTCCTTCCATTACACATCAAACTAGGACCTTTGAAACAGCTTGTTGCAGCTCTTGACAAAGAGTCTGCAGCCTTCAAGTACCTTCAGGACTTCTTTCTCAAGCTATCAGAGGCAAAGATGAAGGCTGGCATCTTCACTGGACCACAAGTCAGGAAAATCATGGAGTGCTCAGAATTTCCAAAGAAGCTCACAGAGACGGAAAAGGAAGCCTGGCAAAGTTTTGTTACTAGAGCACATGGATTTCTGGGCAACAACAAGGCTGACAATTATGTGGAACTTTTTGAGACCTTTGTAAAAAGCTATGGTCAGATGGGCTGTAGGATGTCCCTCAAGGTCCATATCCTTGATGCTCATCTCCACAATTTGAAGGAGAATATTGGAGCATACTCAGAGGAGCAAGGAGAGCGCTTCCACCATGGAGGCTTAAACGGGAATGTGGTTTGTTGCATGCTCACAAATCTAGAAAAAAAAAATGCTAATTTTTAACTTTGTAAATATGTTTCGAAAAGTTTAAAATAAAATTTGTGTAAATTTTCTTTTATTTATGCAAATTTTGTTTTATTCAAGTAAATTTTATTTTAAACACAAAAGCAAAATTTAAAAGAAATAATGGAAATTTTCTCTTGTTGTGCAGTAAAAGGAGTTGGAAAATAACAATTTCTTTCCAGGAACAGAAATTGTGTTACAGAGTGACAATCGGTTTGCAGTCAAATTTCTCCTAAGGATATCAACCTGGTTCCCGAGTACCTGGAGAGTATACGTAGAGAGGGCTTCGGGGGTCAACGCCCCCACGGAATACCTACACTCTCCTCTTCATTCTTACCACTGCTCCAGAATGAAAATCATGATACCTAAAGCGGAATGGCCCAATTCTGCTCTGCCATTTCAGCGCCACCATTTCAGCTCTGCCGTTTCAGCTCCAGATTATTCAGTGCTTGGCCGTTTTAGTGACACGAAAGTTTCAAAGCTCAAATCAATAAAATATGGAAGAGAAATATTTATTTTGATCAATGATTTGTTGAGTTACATATTTATGAGATTGGTTTATTTAATTCAAAATTATGAAAAAATAAAACATTGTTTATAATCATTTAAATCAATTGGTTTGGGTCAGGTTAGGTTAGTTTGATCAAATTGGAAGCAGGTACTCCTTTTCATTTGTGAAGAGACCGGTGCTGAAACGGCCTGGCGCTGAGTATTCTGGTACCGAAACAGCCTGGTGCTGAGCCGGCTGCGATGAATCTTACCTTCCCTGAGGAGCAAATGTGACCTGCCATCGTTTTTCCCTGGTTGATATAGCTGTACGCTGGTAACTGATGTAACTACAGCAGCTGGCATTTTCTCTTTTGGATAAGTAAATGTCAGAGTACAGTCGTCTGCATATGCAGTGGATTCCAGAATAAGTTGAAGGTCACTGAAGTAGACATTCCAAAACACTGACCCAAGCACACTTTCCTGTGGAACACTTGCTCCAATGGAGTGTCTTTTTGACTCCGTTCGTTTGAGAATTATGCTTAGAGATATACCTTGAAGGCACAGTGCAGAGCCGGTGACTTCCAATGCTTGCAGTTTTGCCAAGAGTCCCCGGTGCCATACTCGGTCAAAAGAATCAGCAATGCCCAGTGCTACCACATAGCTGACCCTGGATTCAGTCACTGACTGGTGGCACAAAGAGGAGAGGTTTAAAAACAGATCAGCAACAGTGTAACCTTTTTTGAAGCCAAGTTGTTTGTCACAAAGAATCGAGTGGTAGTCGAAATAGGCTGTCATCTGCCATGAGATTATTGTCTCAGGAATTTTCCAGTGATTGACAGGAGTGACACTGATCTTAAGATGCTGATTTTCTCTCTGTTCTTCATTTTGTGAACATGGACAACACTTGCCGCTTTCCACAGAGAAGGTCATTTACACTGTGATAGTCGGTGCTGATAGATGCGAGTTAGAGGTGACGCAACTAAATGGTTATAACTAATACTACGATTTTTACAAGGGTTGACCGGTAGGCCGGCAGAAGGCCTCGGTCAGATGGCAGAGGGTAAAACGGCTGGTCATCATCTGACTAAGACTCGCGACAGGAAACACTTGTCCTGTTTCCTTACGAACCTTACCTAACCTAGAGGTGATGCTAGCTGGTCTGCACATCTACTTGGGCTCACCTTATCTGGGCCCAGAGTCTTTTTTTGGTCCAGCGATTTTAGAAGATACACTTCATCCTGCCTTGTTATCACCACTGACAACTTTATAACAGATCTATCCAGGATTGGTCCAGGCGAGAGATGAGACGTCTTGCTCTGTTCTCTACTCTGTCAAGCAGTCGCAGATGAGAGGGAGGGGGGGGGGGGAAGGCAAACCAAGAAAGTGGAGCATACTCAAGGTGTGAGCGTACTTGTGCCTCGTACAGAATCTTGCAACCCCTACTGTCAAGCAGATGCGAGATACGGCGAAGTGCTGTAAGCTTCCTGGCTACCTTGTTTGCAAGATTTACAACATGGTTCTTCATGGTTAGTTTGGAGTCAAATTTCACCCCAGGTGCCAACACCCTCCCATTCATCCTTACTAATGCACCAGCATTACAATCATGGTGCCTAGAGACGATCATCATTTGCGTTTTCTCAGGTGCAAATGTTACTTGCCATCTATTTCCCCAAGCTGATATAGCTCTTAGCTGGTGATTGATGTAGCACAGAGCAGCTGGCATTTCTTCTCTTGGATAAGTGAATGTCAGTGTACAGTCGTCTGCATATGCATGTGATTCTGGGATGAGATGAAGAAGGTCGTTGAAGTAGATATTCCATAACAATGGTCCCAGCACGCTTCCTTGTGGAACACTTGCCCCAATAGGATGTCTTGCTGATTCCGTTCCACTGAGAACTACACTTAGAGATCTACCATGAAGGTAATCACTGAGGAGACATAGTGTAGAGCCTGCAATTCCCAGAGCTTGAAGTTTTGCTAAGAGGCCCTGGTGCCACACCCGGTCGAAAGAGCCAGCAATGTCCAGTGCTACCACATAGCTGACTTTGGATTCATCCAGTGACTGGTGCCACTTAGTGGAGAGGTTTAACAACAGATCAGCAGCAGAGTAACCTTTCGTGAAGCCATATTGATGATCACAAAGTAGTGAGTGGTAGTCAAAAAACTCTGTCATTTGTCTTGAGATTATTGTCTCAAGGATCTTATCAGTGATTGACAGGAGTGACACTGCTCTGTAGTTGCTGATTTCTTCTTTGCTTTTCTTTTTGTGAACTGGGACTACATTTGCCTCTTTCCATAGAGAGGGCCATTTACACTGTACTAGGCAGTGCTGAAAGATGCGAGTTAGAGGTGCTGCTAGCTGGTCTGCACATCTTCTCAGCAATCTTGGGCTCAACTTGTCTGGGCCCACAGCTACTGGTGTTGCTGCTGCTGTTGCTACTTAAGAGCATAAGAAAGAAAGAACACTTCAGCAGGCTTATTGACCCATGCGAGACAGGTCAATATCACCCCCCGGCTTATACCAATGACCCACCCAGTCACGTCACATCCACTTAAGGAAGAAGCATGGCAGCAGACCCAGAAGCACAAGCTAGTCAGGTCCAACTCAGGTCCAACTCACACCCTCCCACACCAATTTATGTATCTATCTAACCTGTTTTAAAACTACACAATGTTTTAGCTTCACTCTCTCATACACAAAACCCCATTCTTTTTTCCTCAAATCTAAGTAAATCTCTTCTCCTGTCTTTCCACTTTCCTCACACTTCTCCTGTATTCCTTCCTCTCCTCAATATTAACATAACAACCCAGGATGAGGGAGCCTGACCCTGCGAGGATGTGTACCATCGCCTATCCCAAATGATTATATGGCGAGAATTGTCAATTACCTGCAGCCGCTTCCGCCTTATGTCCGCATCACGCTTGGGCTAACTGCCTATTTTCATCACAATGCAGCGTTTATTTCGCTTTTATGGGGAACATTCATTTTAGGCAAAGAGGGAGAATAACCATCTTAGTGTAAGAAGCCAAATTTTGTAATTTGGCCCAAATGGGATGAGGTACTATTTTATTGAGGTTTTAAATCTTAGTTATATTGCTGCTGCTGCTGCTGCTGCTGCTGCTGCTGCTGCTGCTGCTGCTGCTGTTGCTGTTGCTGTTGCTGTTGCTGTTGTTTTTGTTGTTGTTGTTGCTGCTGCTGCTGCTGCTACCGGTGTTGCTGCTGCTACTGGTGATGCTGCTGCTACTGATGTTGCTGCTGCTACTGGTGTTGCTGCTGCTACTGGTGTTGCTGCTGCTACTGGTGTTGCTGCTGCTACTGGTGTTGCTGCTGCTACTGGTGTTGCTGCTGCTACTGGTGTTGCTGCTGCTACTGGTGTTGCTGCTGCTACTGATGTTGCTGCTGCTACTGGTGTTGCTGCTGCTACTGGTGTTGCTGCTGCTACTGGTGTTGCTGCTGCTACTGGTGTTGCTGCTGCTACTGATGCTGCTGTTGATACTGGTGTTGCTGCTGCTACTGATGTTGCTGCTGCTACTGGTGTTGCTGCTGCTACTGGTGTTGCTGCTGCTACTGGTGTTGCTGCTGCTACTGGTGTTGCTGCTGCTACTGATGCTGCTGCTGCTACTGGTGTTGCTGCTGCTAGTGATCTTGCTGCTGCTACTGATGTTGCTGCTGCTACTGATGTTGCTCCTGCTACTGATGTTGCTGCTGCTACTGGTGTTGCTGCTGCTACTGGTGTTGCTGCTGCTACTGATGTTGCTGCTGCTACTGCCGTTGCTGCTGCTACTGATGTTGCTGCTGCTACTGATATTGTTGATGTTACTATCGCTGCTGCTACTGGTGTTGCTTCTGCTGCTGGTGTTGCTGCTGCTACTGATGTTGCTGCTGCTACTGGTGTTGCTGCTGCTACTGGTGTTGCTGCTGCTACTGGTGTTGCTGCTGCTACTGGTGTTGCTGCTGCTACTGGTGTTGCTGCTGCTACTGGTGTTGCTGCTGCTACTGGTGTTGCTGCTGCTACTGATGTTGCTGCTGCTACTGATGTTGCTGCTGCTACTGATGTTGCTCCTGCTACTGATGTTGCTGCTGCTACTGGTGTTGCTGCTGCTACTGGTGTTGCTGCTGCTACTGATGTTGCTGCTGCTACTGCCGTTGCTGCTGCTACTGATGTTGCTGCTGCTACTGATGTTGTTGCTGTTACTGGCGCTGCTGCTACTGGTGTTGCTTCTGCTGCTGGTGTTGCTGCTGCTACTGATGTTGCTGCTGCTACTGGTGTTGCTGCTGCTACTGATGTTGCTGCTGCTACTGATGTTGCTGCTGCTACTGATGTTGCTGCTGCTACTGAAAGTTGCTGCTGCTACTGATGTTGCTGCTGCTACTAGTGCTGCTGCTACTGGTGTTGCTGGTGTTACTGATGTTGCTGCTGCTACTGAAGTTGCTGCTACTAATGATGTTGCTGCTGCTACTGATGTTGCTGCTGCTACTGGTGTTGCTGCTGCTACTGATGTTGTTGCTGCTACCGGTGTTGTTGCTGCTACTGGTGTTGCTGCTGCTACTGGTGCTGCTGCTGCTACTGGTGTTGCTGCTGCTACTGGTGTTGCTGCTGGTACTGGTGTTGCTGCTGCTACTGATGTTGCTGCTGCTACTGATGTTGCAGATGCTACTGGTGTTGCTGCTGCTACTGATGTTGCTGCTGCTACAGGTGTTGCTGTTGCTACTGGTGTTGCTGCTGCTACTGGTGCTACTGTTGCTACTAGTGTTGCTGCTGCTCCTGATGTTGCTGCTGCTACTGGTGCTGCTGCTACTGGTGTTGCTGGTGCTACTGATGTTGCTGTTGCTACTGGAGTTGCTGCTGCTACTGATGTTGCTGCTGCTATTGGTGCTAATGCAACTGGTGTTGCTGCTGATACTGGTGTTGCTGCTGCTACTGGTGTTGCTGCTGCTACTGATGTTGCTGCTGCTACTGATGTTGGTGCTGCTACTGAAAGTTGCTGCTGCTACTGATGTCGCTGCTGCTACTGATGTTGCTGCTGCTACTGGTGCTGCTGCTACTGGTGTTGGTGCTGCTATTGATGTTGCTGCTGCTACTGATGTTACTGCTGCTACTGATGTTGCTGCTGCTACTGATGTTGCTGCTGCTACTGATGTTGCTGCTGCTATTGATGTTGCTGCTGCTACAGATGTTGCTGCTGCTACTGGTGTTGCTGCTGCTACTGATGTTGCTGCTGCTACTGATGTTGCTGCTGCTACTGATGTTGCTGCTGCTACTGATGTTGCTGCTGCTACTGATGTTGCTGCTGCTACTGATGTTGCTGCTGCTACTGATGTTGCTGCTGCTACTGGTGTTGCTGCTGCTACTGATGTTGCTGCTGCTACAGACGTTGCTGCTGCTACTGATGTTGTTGCTACAGATGTTGCTGCTACTGATGTTGCTGTTGCTACTGATGTTACTGCTGCTACTGGTGTTGCTGCTGCTACTGAAGTTGCTGCTGCTACTGATGTTGCTGCTGCTACTGATGTTGCTGCTACTGATGTTGCTGCTGCTACTGATGTTGCTGCTGCTACTGGTGTTGCTGCTGTTACTGGTGTTGCTGCTGCTACTGGTGTTGCTGCTGCTACTGGTGTTGCTGCTGTTACTGATGTTGCTGCTGCTACTGGTGTTGCTGCTGCTAGTGATGTTGCTGCTGCTACTGATCTTGCTGCTGCTACTGATGTTGATCCTGCTACTGATGTTGCTGCTGCTACTGGTGTTGCTGCTGCTACTGGTGTTGCTGCTGCTACTGATGTTGCTGCTGCTACTGGCGTTGCTGCTGCTACTGATGTTGCTGCTGCTACTGATATTGTTGCTGCTACTGATGTTGCTGCTGCTACTGATGTTGCTGCTGCTACTGGTGCTGCTGCTGATACTGATGTTGCTGCTACTACTGGTGTTGCTGCTGCTACTGATTTAGCTGCTGCTACTGGTGTTGCTGCTGCTACTGATGTTGCTGCTGCTACTGGTGCTGCTGCTGCTACTGATGTTGCTGCTACTACTGATGTTGCTTCTGCTACTGATTTTGCTGCTGCTACTGATGTTGCTGCTGCTACTGATGTTGCTGCTGCTACTGATGTTGCTGCTGCTACTGGTGTTGCTCCTGCTGCTGATGTTGCTGCTGCTACTGGTGTTGCTGCTGCTACTGATATTGCTGCTGCTACTGGTGTTCTTGCTGCTACTGATGTTGCTGCAGCTACTGATGTTGCTGCTGCTACTGGTGCTACTGCTGCTACTGATGTGCTTACTGCTGCTACTGCTGATGTTGCTGCTGCTTCTGGTGTTGCTGCTGCTACTGATGTTGCTGCTGCTACTGATGTTGCTGCTGCTACTGGTGTTGCTGCTGCTACTGGTGTTGCTGCTGCTACTGGTTTTGCTGCTGCTACTGGTGTTGCTGCTGCTACTGATGTTGCTGCTGCTACTGATGTTGCTGCTGCTACTGTTGTTGCTGCTGCTACTGGTGTTGCTGCTGCTACTGGTGCTGCTGCTACTACTGATGTTGCTGCTGCTACTAGTGCTGCTGCTGCAACTGATGTTGCTGCTGCTACTGATGTTGCTGCAGCTACTGATGTTGCTGCTGCTACTGGAGTAGCTACTGCTACTGATGATGCTGCAGCTACTTGTGTTGCTGCTGCTGCAGGTGTTGCTGCTGCTACTGATGTTGCTGCTGCTACTGATGTTGCTGCTGATACTGTTGCTGCTGCTACTGATGTTGCTGCTGCTACTTATGTTGCTGCTGCTACTGGTGTTGCTGTTGCTACTGGTGTTGCAGCTGCTACTGCTACTGTGTTGCTGCTGCTACTGGTGTTGCTGCTGCTACTGATGTTGCTGCTACTACTGATGCTGCTACTGGTGATTGCTGCTGCTACTGATGTTGCTGCTGCTACTGATGTTGCTGCTGGTGTTGCTGCTGCTACTGATGTTGCTGCTGCTACTGGTGTTGCTGCTGCTACTGATATTCCTGCTGCTACTGATATTGCTGCTGCTACTGGTGTTCTTGCTGCTACTGATGTTGCTGCAGCTACTGCTGCTACTGGTGTGTTGCTACTGATATTGCTGCTGCTACTGTTGCTGCTGCTACTGATGTTGCTGCTGCTACTGATGTTGCTGCTGCTACTGGTGTTGCTGCTGCTGCTGGTGTTGCTGCTGCTACTGATGTTGCTGCTGCTACTGATGTTGCTGCTGATACTGATGCTGATGCTACTGGTGTTGCTGCTGCTACTGGTGTTGCTGCTGCTACTGGTGCTGCTTCTGCTACTGGTGTTGCTGCTGCTACTGAGGTTGCTGCTGCTACTGATGTTGCTGCTGCTACTGGTGTTGCTGCTGCTACTGATGTTGCTGCTGCTACTGGTGTTGCTGCTGCTACTGATGTTGCTGCTGCTACTGATGTTGCTGCTGCTACTGGAGTAGCTACTGCTACTGATGATGCTGCAGCTACTTGTGTTGCTGCTGATGCTGCTACTGATGTTGCTGCTGCTACTGACGTTGCTGCTGCTACTCAAGTTGCTGCTGCTACTGATGTTGCTGCTGCTACTGGTGTTGCTGCTGATACTGGTGTTGTTGCTGCTACTGATATTGCTGCTGCTACTAGTGTTGCTGCTGCTACTGATGTTGCTGCTGCTACTGATGTTGCTGCTGCTACTGATGTTGCTGCTGCTACTGATGTTGCTGCTGCTACTGATGTTGCTGCTGCTACTGATGTTGCTGCTGCTACTGATGTTGCTGCTGCTACTGATGTTGCTGCTGCTACTGATGTTGCTGCTGCTACTGATGTTGCTGCTGCTACTGATGTTACTGCTGCTACTGATGTTGCTGCTGCTACTGATGTTGCTGCTGCTACTGGTGTTGCTGTTGCTACTGGTGTTGCCGCTGCTACTGATGTTGCTGCTGCTACTGATGTTGCTGCTGATACTGTTGCTGCTGCTACTGAGGTTGCTGCTGCTACTGATGTTGCTGCTGCTACTGGTGTTGCTGCTGCTACTGATGTTGCTGTTTCTATTGGTGTTGCTGCTGCTACTGATGTTACAGCTGCTACTGGTGTTGCTGCTGCTACTGATGCTGCTGCTATTGGTGTTGCTGCTGCTACTGATGTTGCTGCTGCTACTGTTGTTACTGCTGCTACTGATGTTACTGCTGCTACTGATATTGCTGCTGCTACTGATGTTGCTACTGCTACTGATGTTGCTGCTGCTTCTTATGTTGCTTCTGCTACTGATGTTGCTGCTGCTACTGATGTTGCTGCTGCTACTGATGTTGCTGCTGCTACTGATGTTGCTGCTGCTACTGATGTTGCTGCTGCTACTGATGTTGCTGCTGCTACTGATGTTGCTGCTGCTACTGATGTTGCTGCTGCTACTGATGTTGCTGCTGCTACTGATGTTGCTGCTGCTACTGATGTTGCTGCTGCTACTGATGTTGCTGCTGCTACTGATGTTGCTGCTGCTACTGATGTTACTGCTGCTACTGATGTTGCTGCTGCTACTGATGTTGCTGCTGCTACTGATGTTGCTGCTGCTACTGATGTTGCTGCTGCTACTGATGTTGCTGCTGCTACTGATGTTGCTGCTGCTACTGGTGTTGCTGCTGCTGCTGGTGTTGCTGCTGCTACTGGTGTTGCTGCTGCTACTGATGTTGCTGCTGCTACTGGTGTTGCTGCTGCTACTGATGTTGCTGCTGCTACTGATGTTGCTGCTGCTACTGATGTTGCTGCTGCTACTGATGTTGCTGCTGCTACTGGTGTTGCTGCTGCTACTGGTGTTGCTGCTGCTACTGATGTTGCTGCTGCTACTGATGTTGCTGCTGCTACTGATGTTGCTGCTGCTACTGATGTTGCTGCTGCTACTGATGTTGCTGCTGCTACTGATGTTGCTGCTGCTACTGATGTTGCTGCTGCTACTGATGTTGCTGCTGCTACTGATGTTGCTGCTGCTACTGATGCTTACTGCTGCTACTACTGATGTTGCTGCTGCTACTGATGTTGCTTCTGCTACTGATGTTGCTGCTGCTACTGATGTTGCTGCTGCTACCGATGTTGCTGCTACTGATGTTGCTGCTGCTACTGATGTTGCTGCTGCTACTGATGTTGCTGCTGCTACTGATGTTGCTGCTGCTACTGATGTTGCTGCTGCTACTGATGTTGCTGCTGCTACTGGTGTTGCTGCTGCTACTGATGTTGCTGCTGCTACTGATGTTGCTGCTGCTACTGATGTTGCTGCTGCTACTGATGTTGCTGCTGCTACTGATGTTGCTGCTGCTACTGATGTTGCTGCTGCTACTGATGTTGCTGCTGCTACTGATGTTGCTGCTGCTACTGATGTTGCTGCTGCTACTGGTGTTGCTGCTGCTACTGATGTTGCTGCTGCTACTGATGTTGCTGCTGCTACTGATGTTGCTGCTGCTACTGGTGCTGCTGCTACTGTTGTTGCTGCTGCTACTGGTGTTGCTGCTGTTACTGGTGTTGCTGCTGCTACTGGCGTTTCTGCTGCTACAGATGTTGTTGCTGCTACTTATGTTGCTGCTGCTGCTGATGTTGCTGCTGCTACTGATGTTGCTGCTGCTACTGATGTTGCTGCTGCTAGTGGTGCTGCTGCTAGTGGTGCTGCTGCTACTACCGATGTTGCTGCTGCTACTACTGCTGCTGCTGCTACTGATGTTGCTGCTGCTACTGGTGTTGCTGCTGCTACTGATGTTGCTGCTGCTATTGGTGTTGCTGCTGCTACTGATGTTGCTGCTGCTACTGTTGTTACTGCTGCTACTGATGTTACTGCTGCTACTGATGTTGCTGCTGCTACTGATGTTGCTACTGCTACTGATGTTGCTGCTGCTACTGATGTTGCTGCTGCTACTGATGTTGCTGCTGCTACTGATGTTGCTGCTGCTACTGATGTTGCTGCTGCTACTGATGTTGCTGCTGCTACTGGTGTTGCTGCTGCTACTGATGTTGCTGCTGCTACTGCCGTTGCTGCTGCTGCTACTGATGTTGCTGCTGCTACTGGTGTTGCTGCTGATACTGGTGTTGTTGCTGCTACTGATATTGCTGCTGCTACTAGTGTTGCTGCTGCTACTGATGTTGTTGGTGCTACTGATGTTGCTGCTGTTACTGACGTTGCTGCTGCAACTGGTGTTGCTGCTGCTTCTGGTGTTGCTGCTGCTACTGATGTTGCTGCTGCTACTGATGTTGCTGCTGCTACTGGTGCTGCTGCTGCTACTTGTGTTGCTGCTGCTACTGGTGTTGCTGCTGCTACTGGTGTTGCTGCTGCTACTGATGTTGCTGCTGCTACTGGTGCTGCTGCTACTGTTGTTGCTGCTGCTACTGGTGTTGCTGCTGCTGCTAATGTTGCTGCTGCTGCTAATGTTGCTGCTGCTGCTAATGTTGCTGCTGCTGCTAATGTTGCTGCTGCTGCTGCTGCTAATGTTGCTGCTGCTGCTAATGTTGCTGCTGCTGCTAATGTTGCTGCTGCTGCTAATGTTGCTGCTGCTGCTAATGTTGCTGCTGCTGCTAATGTTGCTGCTGCTGCTAATGTTGCTGCTGCTGCTGCTGTTGCTGCTGCTACTGATGTTGCTGCTGCTACTGATGTTGCTGCTGCTACTGATGTTGCTGCTGCTACTGATGTTGCTGCTGCTACTGATGTTGCTGCTGCTACTGATGTTGCTGCTGCTACTGATGTTGCTGCTACTACTGATGTTGCTGCTGCTACTGATGTTGCTGCTGCTACTGATGTTGCTGCTGCTACTGATGTTGCTGCTGCTACTGATGTTGCTGCTACTGATGTTGCTGCTGCTACTGGTGTTGCTGCTGCTACTGCTGCTGCTACTGGTGTTGCTGCTGCTACTGATGTTGCTGCTGCTACTGATGTTGCTGCTGCTACTGGTGTTGCTGCTGCTGCTGCTGCTACTCTTGTTGCTGCTGCTACTGATGTTGCTGCTGCTACTGATGTTGCTGCTGCTACTGATGTTGCTGCTGCTACTGATGTTGCTGCCGCTACTGTTGTTGCTGCTGCTACTGATGTTGCTGCTGCTACTGATGTTTCTGCTGCTACTGATGTTGCTGCTGCTACTTATGTTGCTGCTGGTACTGATGTTGCTGCTGCTACTGATGTTGCTGCTGCTAATACTGCTCCTGCTGCTACTGATGATGTTGCTGCTACTGGTGTGGCTGCTGCTGCTGGTGTTGCTGCTGCTACTGTTGTTGCTGCTGCTACTGATGTTACTGCTGCTACTGATGTTGCTGCTGCTACTGATGTTGATGCTGCTACTGATGTTGCTGCTGCTACTGACGTTGCTGCTGCTACTCAAGTTGCTGCTGGTACTGACGTTGCTGCTGCTACTGGTGTTGCTGCTGCTACTGATGTTGCTGCTGCTACTGGTGTTGCTGCTGCTACTGATGTTGCTGCTGCTACTGGTGTTGCTGCTGCTACTGATGTTGCTGCTGCTACTGGTGTTGCTGCTGCTACTGGTGTTGCTGCTGCTACTGGTGTTGCTGCTGCTACTGATGTTGCTGCTGCTACTGATGTTGCTGCTGCTACTGATGTTGCTGCTGCTACTGATGTTGCTGCTGCTACTGATGTTGCTGCTGCTACTGATGTTGCTGCTGCTACTGGTGTTGCTGCTGCTACTGATGTTGCTGCTGCTACTGATGTTGCTGCTGCTACTGATGTTGCTGCTGCTACTGATGTTGCTGCTGCTACTGGTGTTGCTGCTGCTACTGGTGTTGCTGCTGCTACTGATGTTGCTGCTGCTACTGATGTTGCTGCTGCTACTGATGTTGCTGCTGCTACTGATGTTGTTGCTGTTACTGGCACTGCTCCTACTGGTGTTGCTTCTGCTGCTGGTGTTGCTGCTGCTACTGATGTTGGTGCTGCTACTGGTGTTGCTGCTGCTACTGATGTTGCTGCTGCTACTGATGTTGCTGCTGCTACTGATGTTGCTGCTGCCACTGAAAGTTGCTGCTGCTACTGATGTTGCTGCTGCTACTAGTGCTGCTGCTACTGGTGTTGCTGGTGCTACTGATGTTGCTGCTGCTACTGATGTTGCTGCTACTAATGATGTTGCTGCTGCTACTTTTGTTGCTGCTGCTACTGGTGTTGCTGCTGCTACTGATGTTGCTGCTGCTAACGGTGTTGTTGCTGCTACTGGTGTTGCTGCTGGTACTGGTGTTGTTGCTGCTACTGATGTTGCTGCTGCTACTGATGATGCTGCTACTGGTGTTGGTGCTGCTACTGGTGTTGCTGCTGCTACTGGTGCTGCTGCTGCTACTGATGTTGCTGCTGCTGCTGATGTTGTTGCTGTTACTGGCGCTGCTGCTACTGGTGTTGCTTCTGCTGCTGATGTTGCAGCTGCTACTGATGTTGGTGCTGCTACTGATGTTGCTGCTGCTACTGAAAGTTGCTGCTGCTACTGACGTTGCTGCTGCTACCGGTGTTGTTGCTGCTACTGGTGTTGCTGCTGGTACTGGTGTTGTTGCTGCTACTGATGTTGCTGCTGCTACTGATGTTGCTGCTGCTACTGGTGTTGCTGCTGCTACTGGTGCTGCTGCTGCTACTGATGTTGCTGCTGCTACTGATGTTGCTGCTGCTACTGATGTTGCTGCTGCTACTGATGTTGCTGATGCTACTGGTGTTGCTGCTGCTACTGATGTTGCTGCTGCTACTGATGTTGCTGCTGCTACAGGTGTTGCTGTTGCTACTGGTGTTGCTGCTGCTACTGGTGCTACTGCTGCTACTAGTGTTGCTGCTGCTCCTGATGTTGCTGCTGCTGCAGATGTTGCTGCTGCTACTGGTGCTGCTGCTACTGGTGTTGCTGGTGCTACTGATGATGC
Organism: Cherax quadricarinatus; assembly: GCF_038502225.1. Taxonomy (NCBI): domain Eukaryota; kingdom Metazoa; phylum Arthropoda; class Malacostraca; order Decapoda; family Parastacidae; genus Cherax; species Cherax quadricarinatus. The sequence continues at coordinate 3,670,700 of NC_091361.1, read as the reverse complement.
TGTTGCTACTGGTGTTGCTGCTGCTACTGATGTTGCTGCTGCTATTGGTGCTGCTGCAACTGGTGTTGCTGCTGCTACTGGTGTTGCTGCTGCTACTGGTGTTGCTGCTACTACTGATGTTGCTGCTGCTACTGATGTTGCTGCTGCTACTGAAAGTTGCTGCTGCTACTGATGTTGCTGCTGCTACTGATGTTGCTGCTGCTACTGGTGCTGCTGCTACTGGTGTTGGTGCTGCTATTGATGTTGCTGCTGCTACTGATGTTACTGCTGCTACTGATGTTGCTGCTGCTACTGATGTTGCTGCTGCTACTGATGTTGCTGCTGCTACTGATGTTGCTGCTGCTACTGATGTTGCTGCTGCTACTGATGTTGCTGCTGATACTGATGCTACTACTGCTACTGATGTTGTTGCTGCTACTGATGTTGCTGCTGCTACTGGTGCTGCTGCTACTACTGATGTTGCTGCTGCTACTACTGCTGCTGCTGCTACTGATGTTGCTGCTGCTACTGGTGTTGCTGCTGCTGCTGGTGTTGCTGCTGCTACTGTTGTTGCTGCTGCTACTGATGTTACTGCTGCTACTGATGTTGCTGCTGCTACTGTTGTTGCTGCTGCTACTGATGTTGCTGCTGCTACTGATGTTGCTGCTGCTACTGATGTTGCTGCTGCTACTGATGTTGCTGCTGCTACTGATGTTGCTGCTGCTACTGATGTTGCTGCTGCTACTGATGTTGCTGCTGCTACTGATGTTGCTGCTGCTACTGATGTTGCTGCTGCTACTGTTGTTGCTGCTGCTACTGATGTTGCTGCTGCTGCTGCTACTGCTACTGATGTTGCTGCTGCTACTGATGTTGCTGCTGCTACTGATGTTGCTGCTGCTACTGATGTTGCTGCTGCTACTGATGTTGCTGCTGCTACTGATGTTGCTGCTGCTACTGGTGTTGCTGCTGCTACTGGTGTTGCTGCTGCTACTGATGTTGCTGCTGCTACTGCCGTTGCTGCTGCTACTGATGTTGCTGCTGCTACTGATGTTGCTGCTGCTACTGATGTTGCTGCTGCTACTGATGTTGCTGCTGCTACTGATGTTGCTTCTGCTACTGATGTTGCTGCTGCTACTGATGTTGCTGCTGCTACCGATGTTGCTGCTGGTTCTGATGTTGCTGCTGCTACTGATGTTGCTGCTGCTACTGATGTTGCTGCTGCTGCTACTGATGTTGCTGCTGCTGCTACTGATGTTGCTGCTGCTGCTGCTACTGCTGCTACTGATGTTGCTGCTGCTGCTCCTGCTACTGCTGCTACTGATGCTGCTGCTACTGATGTTGCTGCTGCTACTGATGATGCTGCTGCTACTGGTGTTGCTGCTGTTACTGGTGTGTTGCTGCTACTGATGTTGCTGATGCTACTGAAGTTGCTTCTGCTACTGATGTTGCTGCTGCTACTGATGCTACTACTGATACTCATGTTGCTGCTGCTACTGATGTTGCTGCTGCTACTGGTGTTGGTGCTGCTACTGTTGTTGCTGCTGCCACTGATGTTGCTGCTGCTACTGATGTTTCTGCTGCTACTGACGTTGCTGCTGCTACTGATGTTGCTGCTGCTACTGATGTTGCTGCTGCTACTGATGTTGCTGCTGCTACTGATGTTGCTGCTGCTACTGATGTTGCTGCTGCTACCGATGTTGCTGCTGGTACTGATGTTGCTGCTGCTACTGATGTTGCTGCTGCTACTGATGTTGCTGATGCTACTGATGTTGCTTCTGCTACTGATGTTGCTGCTGCTACTGATGTTACTACTGATACTGATGTTGTTGCTGCTACTGATGTTGCTGCTGCTACTGGTGCTGCTGCTGCTACTGATGTTGCTGATGCTACTGATGTTGCTTCTGCTACTGATGTTGCTGCTGCTACTGATGTTACTACTGATACTGATGTTGCTGCTGCTACTGATGTTGCTCCTGCTACTGATGTTGCTGCTGCTACTGGTGTTGCTGCTGCTACTGGTGTTGCTGCTGCTACTGATGTTGCTGCTGCTACTGATGTTGTTGCTGTTACTATCGCTGCTGCTACTGGTGTTGCTTCTGCTGCTGGTGTTGCTGATGCTACTGATGTTGGTGCTGCTATTGGTGTTGCTGCTGCTACTGGTGTTGCTGCTGCTACTGGTGTTGCTGCTGCTACTGGTGTTGCTGCTGCTACTGATGTTGCTGCTGCTACTGATGTTGCTGCTGCTACTGATGTTGCTGCTGCTACTGATGTTGCTGCTGCTACTGATGTTGCTGCTGCTACTGATGTTGCTGCTGCTACTGATGTTGCTGCTGCTACTGGTGTTGCTGCTGCTACTGGTGTTGCTGCTGCTACTGATGTTGCTGCTGCTACTGCCGTTGCTGCTGCTACTGATGTTGCTGCTGCTACTGATGTTGTTGCTGTTACTGGCGCTGCTGCTACTGGTGTTGCTTCTGCTGCTGGTGTTGCTGCTGCTTCTGATGTTGCTGCTGCTACTGGTGTTGCTGCTGCTACTGATGTTGCTGCTGCTACTGATGTTGCTGCTGGTACTGATGTTGCTGCTGCTACTGAAAGTTGCTGCTGCTACTGATGTTGCTGCTGCTACTAGTGCTGCTGCTACTGGTGTTGCTGGTGTTACTGATTTTGCTGCTGCTACTGAAGTTGCTGCTACTAATGATGTTGCTGCTGCTACTGATGTTGCTGCTGCTACTGGTGTTGCTGCTGCTACTGATGTTGTTGCTGCTACCGGTGTTGTTGCTGCTACTGGTGTTGCTGCTGGTACTGGTGTTGTTGCTGCTACTGATGTTGCTGCTGCTACTGATGTTGCTGCTGCTACTGGTGTTGCTGCTGCTACTGGTGCTGCTGCTGCTGCTGATGTTGCTCCTGCTACTGATGTTGCTGCTGCTATTAGTGCTGCTGCTACTGGTGTTGCTGGTGCTACTGATGTTGCTGCTGCTACTGATGTTGCTGCTAATAATGATGTTGCTGGTGCTACTTTTGTTGCTGCTGCTACTGGTGTTGCTGCTGCTACTGACGTTCCTGCTGCTACCGGTGTTGTTGCTGCTACTGGTGTTGCTGCTGGTACTGGTGTTGTTGCTGCTACTGATGTTGCTGCTGCTACTGATGTTGCTGCTGCTACTGGTGTTGCTGCTGCTACTGGTGCTGCTGCTGCTGCTGCTACTGATGTTGCTGCTGCTACTGATGTTGCTGCTGCTACTGATGTTGCTGCTGCTACTGATGTTGCTGCTGCTACAGGTGTTGCTGTTGCTACTGGTGTTGCTGCTGCTACTGGTGCTACTGCTGCTACTAGTGTTGCTGCTGCTCCTGATGTTGCTGCTGCTGCAGATGTTGCTGCTGCTACTGGTGCTGCTGCTACTGGTGTTGCTGGTGCTACTGATGATGCTGTTGCTACTGGTGTTGCTGCTGCTACTGATGTTGCTGCTGCTATTGGTGCTGCTGCAACTGGTGTTGCTGCTGCTACTGGTGTTGCTGCTGCTACTGGTGTTGCTGCTACTATTGATGTTGCTGCTGCTACTGATGTTGCTGCTGCTACTGAAAGTTGCTGCTGCTACTGATGTTGCTGCTGCTACTGATGTTGCTGCTGCTACTGGTGCTGCTGCTACTGGTGTTGGTGCTGCTATTGATGTTGCTGCTGCTACTGATGTTACTGATGCTACTGATGTTGCTGCTGCTACTGATGTTGCTGCTGCTACTGATGTTGCTGCTGCTACTGATGTTGCTGCTGCTACTGATGTTGCTGCTGCTACTGATGTTGCTGCTGATACTGATGCTACTACTGCTACTGATGTTGTTGCTGCTACTGATGTTGCTGCTGCTACTGGTGCTGCTGCTACTACTGATGTTGCTGCTGCTACTACTGCTGCTGCTGCTACTGATGTTGCTGCTGCTACTGGTGTTGCTGCTGCTGCTGGTGTTGCTGCTGCTACTGTTGTTGCTGCTGCTACTGATGTTATTGCTGCAACTGATGTTGCTGCTGCTACTGTTGTTGCTGCTGCTACTGATGTTGCTGCTGCTACTGATGTTGCTGCTGCTACTGATGTTGCTGATGCTACTGATGTTGCTTCTACTACTGATGTTGCTGCTGCTACTGATGTTACTACTGATACTGATGTTGTTGCTGCTACTGATGTTGCTGCTGCTATTACTGATGTTGCTGCTGCTACTAGTGCTGCTGCTGCTACTGATGTTGCTGCTGCTACTGGTGTTGCTGCTGCTGGTGGTGTTGCTGCTGCTACTGATGTTACTGCTGGTACTGATGTTACTGCTGCTACTGATGTTGCTGCTGCTACTGTTGTTGCTGCTCCTACTGATGTTGCTGCTGCTACTGATGTTTCTGCTGCTACTGACGTTGCTGCTTCTACTGATGTTGCTGCTGCTACTGATGTTGCTGCTGCTACTGATGTTGCTGCTGCTACTGATGTTGCTGATGCTACTGATGTTGCTGCTGCTACTGATGTTGCTGCTGCTACTGATGTTACTACTGATACTGATGTTGTTGCTGCTACTGATGTTGCTGCTGCTACTGGTGTTGCTGTTGTTACTGGTGTTGCTGCTGCTACTAGTGCTGCTGCTGCTGCTACTGATGTTGCTGCTGCTGCTGGTGTTGTTGCTGCTACTGGTGCTGCTGCTACTACTGGTGCTGCTGCTACTACTGATGTTGCTGCTGGTGTTGCTGCTGCTACTGGTGCTGCTGCTACTGGTGTTGCTTCTGCTACTGATGATTGCTGTTGCTACTGGTGTTGCTGCTGCTACTGATGTTGCTGCTGCTACTGGTGCTGCTGCTACTGGTGTTGCTGGTACTACTGATGATGCTGTTGCTACTGGTGTTGCTGCTACTACTGATGTTGCTGCTGCTACTGATGTTGCTGCTGCTACTGAAAGTTGCTGCTGCTACTGATGTTGCTGCTGCTACTGATGTTGCTGCTGCTACTGGTGCTGCTGCTTCTTGTGTTGGTGCTGCTATTGATGTTGCTGCTGCTACTAGTGCTGCTGCTGCAACTGATGTTGCTGCTGCTACTGGTGTTGCTGCTGCTACTGGTGTTGCTGCTGCTACTGGTGTTGCTGCTGCTACTGATGTTGCTGCTGCTACTGATGTTACTACTGATACTGATGTTGTTGCTGCTACTGATGTTGCTGCTGCTACTGGTGTTGCTGTTGTTACTGGTGTTGCTGCTGCTACTAGTGTTCTCCTGCTACTGGTGTTGCTGCTGCTACTGATGTTGCTGCTGCTACTGATGTTGTTGCTGCTACTGATGTTGCTGCTGCTACTGGTGTTGCTGCTGCTACTGGTGTTGCTGCTGCTACTGGTGTTGCTGCTGCTACTGGTGCTGCTGCTACTGGTGTTGTTGCTGCTACTAGTGTTGCTGCTGCTACTGGTGCTGCTGCTACTGGTGTTGCTGCTGCTACTGGTGCTACTGCTACTGGTGTTGCTTCTGCTACTGGTGCTGCTGCTACTGGTGCTGCTGCTACTGGTGTTGCTGCTGCTACTGGTGCTGCTGCTACTGGTGTTGCTTCTGCTACTGGTGCTGCTGTTACTGATGTTGCTGCTGCTACTGATGTTGCTGCTGCTACTGATGTTGCTGTTGCTACTGATGTTGCTGCTGCTACTAATGTTGCTGCTGCTACTGACGTTGCTGCTGCTACAGATGTTGCTGCTGCTACTGATGTTGCTGCTGCTACTGGTGTTGCTGCTGCTACTGATGTTCCTGCTGCTACTGATGTTGCTGCTGCTACTGATGTTGTTGCTGCTATGCTGCTACTGATGTTGCTGCTGCTACTGGTGTTGCTGCTGCTAGTGATCTTGCTGCTGCTACTGATGTTGCTGCTGCTACTGATGTTGCTCCTGCTACTGATGTTGCTTTGCTACTGATGTTGCTGCTGCTACTGATGTTGCTGCTACTACTGATGTTGCTGCTGCTACTGGTGCTGCTGCTGCTACTGATGTTGCTGCTGCTACTGGTGTGCTGCTGCTTGTTACTATTTATGTTGCTGCTGCTACTGGTGTTTCTGCTACTACTGGTGTTGCTGCTGCTACTGGTGTTGCTGCTGCTACTGATATTGTTGCTGCTGCTACTGATGTTGCTGCTGTACTGATGTTGTTGCTGCTGCTACTGATGTTTGCTGCTGCTGCTGATGTTGCTGCTGCTACTGGTGTTGCTGCTGCTACCGATGTTGCTGCTGCTACTGATGTTGCTGATGCTACTGATGTTGCTGCAGCTACTGATGTTGCTGCTGCTACTGGAGTAGCTACTGCTACTGATGATGCTGCAGCTACTGGTGTTGCTGCTGCTACTGATGTTGCTGCTGCTACTGATGTTGCTGCTGCTACTGATGTTGCTGCTGCTACTGATGTTACTGCTGCTACTGATGTTTTTCCTGCTACTGATGTTACTGCTGCTACTGTTGTTGCTGCTACTAATGTTGCTGCTGCTACTGGTGTTGCTGCTACTACTGATGTTGCTGCTGCTACTAGTGCTGCTGCTGCTACGGATGTTGCTGCTGCTACTGGTGTTGCTGCTGCTACTGGTGTTGCTGCTTCTACTGGTGTTGCTGCTGCTACTGATATTGTTGTTGCTACTGATGTTACTACTGGTACTGATGTTGTTGCTTCTGCTGATGTTGCTGCTGCTACTGGTGTTGCTGCTGCTACTGGTTTTGCTGCTGCTACTGGTGTTGCTGCTGCTACTGATGTTGCTGCTGCTACTGATGTTGCTGCTGCTACTGTTGTTGCTGCTGCTACTGCAGATTGGTGCAGCGCGCTACTATTGATTGTTGCTGCTGCGCTGCGTTGTTTTGCTGCGCAGCGCTAGCTGCTGAAGTTGCTGCTTAACTGCTGGTGTTGCGCTGCTGATGTTTAGCTGCCAACTGCTGGTGCTTGCTGCTGCTGGTGTTGATTAACGCTGTTGGTGTGTTTGTGCATTAGCTGCTTTGGTGTTGCTGATTAACACTGATGCTTTGCTTAACGCTGCTGGTCGTTGCTGCTGCTGCTGGTCGGGCAACGCTGCTGCTGATGTTTGGCGCAGCTGCTGCTGGTGTTGCTCGCGCTGCGATATTACGCTGCTTTGATGCTGATGCTACTACTGCTGCTGATGTTGTTTGCTGCTGCACAGTGTTGCTTGCGCTCTGCTTTGCTGGATTGGCGCAGCGCAGCACCACTGCTGATGTTTAACAACGCTGCTACTGCTTTTAACTCATAACTGCTGATGTTCGCAACCGCTGCTGAATTGTTGCTGCTTTCAGCAGCTGCTACTGGTGTTGCTGCTGCTACTGATGTTGCTGCTGCTACTGATGCTGCTGTTGCTACTGGTGTTGCTCCTGCTACTGTGTTGTTTAACGCTGCTGCTGGTGTTGCTCTTTTAGCTGGTTGATTGTTTAACGCTCACTCTTCCGGTGTTGCTGCTGCTACTGGTGCTGCTGCTACTACTGATGTTGCTGCTGCTACTAGTGCTGCTGCTGCAACTGATGTTGCTGCTGCTACTGGTGTTGCTGCTGCTACTGGTGTTGCTGCTGCTACTGGTGTTGCTGCTGCTACTGATGTTGCTGTTGCTACTGATGTTACTACTGGTACTTATGTTGTTGCTTCTACTGATGTTGCTGCTGCTACTGGTGTTGCTGCTGCTACTGGTGTTGCTGCTGTTACTCGTGTTCTCCTGCTACTGGTGTTGCTGCTGCTACTGGTGTTGCTGCTGCTACTGATGTTGTTGCTGCTACTGATGTTGTTGCTGCTACTGATGTTGCTGCTGCTACTGGTGTTGCTGCTGCTACTGGTGTTGCTGCTGTTACTGGTGTTGCTCCTGCTACTGGTGTTGCTGCTGCTACTGGTGTTGCTCCTGCTACTGGTGATGCTGCTGTTCCTGGTTTTGCTGCTGCTACTGATGTTGCTACTGCTGCTGATGTTACTACTGCTACTGATGTTGTTGCTGCTACTGATGTTGCTGCTGCTACTGGTGCTGCTGCTACTACTGATGTTGCTGCTGCTACTAGTGCTGCTGCTACTAGTGCTGCTGCTGCTGCTGATGTTGCTGCTGCTACTGGTGTTGCTGTTGCTACTGGTGTTGCTGCTGCTACTGATGTTACTGCTGCTACTGATGTTACTGCTGCTACTGATGTTGCTGCTGCTACTGTTGTTGCTGCTGCTACTGATGTTGCTGCTGCTACTGATGTTGCTGCTGCTACTGATGTTGCTGCTGCTACTGATGTTGCTGCTGCTACTGATGTTGCTGCTGCTACTGATGTTGCTGCTACTACTGATGTTACTACTGTTACTGACGTTGTTGCTGCTACTGTTGTTGCTGCTGCTACTGATGTTGCTGCTGCTACTGATGTTTCTACTGCTACTGATGTTGCTGCTGCTACTGTTGTTGCTGCTGCTACTTATGTTGCTGCTGCTACTGATGTTGCTGCTGCTACTGATGTTGCTGCTGCTACTGATGTTGCTGCTGCTACTGGTGTTGCTGCTGCTAGTGGTGCTGCTGCTGCTACTAGTGCTGCTGCTGCTGCTACTGATGTTGCTGCTGCTGCTGGTGTTGTTGCTGCTACTGGTGCTGCTGCTACTACTGATGTTGCTGCTGCTACTGGTGTTGCTGCTGCTACTGATGTTGCTGCTGCTACTGGTGTTGCTGCTGCTACTGATGTTGTTGCTGCTTCTAGTGCTGCTGCTGCTACTGATGTTGCTGCTGCTATTGACGTTGTTGCTGCTACTGATGTTGCTGCTGCTACTGATGCTGCTGCTGCTACTGGTGTTGCTGCTGCTACTGATGTTACAGCTGCTACTGGTGTTGCTGCTGCTACTGGTGCTGCCGCTACTGATTTTGCTGCTGCTACTAGTGCTGCTGCTGCTACTGATGTTGCTGCTGCTACTGATGTTGCTGCTGGTACTGACGCTGCTGCTACTGATGTTGCTGCTGCTGTTAGTGCTGCTGCTGCTACTGATGTTGCTGCCGCTACTGTTGTTGCTGCTGCTTCTAATGTTGCTACTGCTACTGTTGTTGCTGCTGCTTCTGGTGTTGCTGCTACTATTGATGTTACTGCTGCTACTGGTGTTGCTGCTGCTACTGTTGTTGCTGCTGCTTCTGATGTTGCTGCTGTTACAGGTGTTGCTGCTGCTTCTGGTGTTGCTGCTACTGCTGATGTTGCTGCTGCTACAGGTGTTGCTGCTGCTACAGGTGTTGCTGCTGCTGCTGCTGGTGTTGCTGCTGCTACTGATGTTGCTGCTGCTACTGGTGTTGCTGCTGCTACTGGTGTTGCTGCTGCTACAGGTGTTGCTGCTGCTGCTGCTGGTGTTGCTGCTGCTACTGATGTTGCTGCTGCTACTGGTGTTGCTGCTGCTTCTGGTGTTGCTGCTGCTACGGATGTTGCTGCTGCTACTGATGTTGCTGCTGCTACTGATGTTACTGCTGCTACTATTTGTTGCTGCTGCTACTGGTGTTGCTACTGCTACTGGTGTTGCTGCTGCTACTGGTGTTGCTGTTGTTACTGGTGTTGCTGCTGCTACTGGTGTTGTTGCTTCTACTGGTGTTGCTGCTGTTGCTGCTGCTGGTGTTGCTGCTACTGGTGTTGCTGCTGTTGCAGCTGCTGGTGTTGCTGCTGTTGCAGCTGCTGGTGTTGCTGCTGTTGCTGCTGCTGTTGCTACTTAAGAACATAAGAAAGAAGGAACACTGCAGCAGACCTATTGGCCCATGCGAGGCAGGTCCATATCACCTTTCGGCTTTTACTAATGACCCACCCAGTCACGTCACATCTACTTAAGGAAGAAGCACGGCATCAGACCCAGTAGCACAAGCTAGTCAGGACCAACTCACACCCTTCCACACCAACTTAAGTATCTATCTAACCTGTTTTAAAACTACACAAGGTTTTAGCTTCTATGACGGTACTCGGGAGTTTGTTCCTCTCATCCACAACTCTATTGCGAAAAAAATGCTTTCCTATATCCTTCTTAAATCTGAATTTGTCCAACATGAATCCATTACTGCGAGTCCTGTCTATGATAGATATTTTCGGCACACCATTTATATCCACTTTATTTATTCCTGTTTCCCATTTACACACCTCGATCATATCCCTCCTAATTCTACGCCTTTCTAGAGAGTGCAGACTCAGGGCCCTCAGTCTATCCTTATAGGGAATATTTCTCATTCATGGGATCAACTTTGTCATCCTCTTCTGTACGTTTTCCAGAGCATTTATATCCATTCTGTAATAAGGTGACCAGAACTGAGCAGCATAATCTAAATGAGGCCTAACCAAGAAAATATAGAGTTGAAGAACTACCTGAGGACTTTCATTATATGCTTCTTGATATGAAGCCAAGGATTCTGTTAGCTTTATTGCAAACGCTTATGCACTGTTGTCTTGGTTTTAGATTACTACTAACCAGAACTCCTGAATCCTTTTTGCAATCAGTAATATTAAGATCTACATTATTTAGTTTATATGTGGCATGGTTATTTTCCTGTCCAACATTTAGAACTTTGCATTTGTCTATATTAAACTGCATCTGCCACTTCTAGGACAATTGCATCAGTCTATTCAAATTATTCTGGAGTGCTCTAATGAATTGGACGGCTTATTTTGGTGTCATCAACAAATTTGCTTATGTCGCAATTTATTCCCTCATCTATGTCGTTTACGTAAATTGTGAACAACAAGTGACGTAACACTGATCCCTGTGGAGCACAGCTTGTGACGTGCCCCCATTCTGATTTCTCCTCATTTATGCAAACACTGCTGCCTATTTGTCAACCATGCCTCTACCCAGGAAAAAATTTCTCCTCCTATTCCGTGTTCCTTAAGTTTTCTAAATAGCCTCTGATGTGGAACTCTATCGAAAGCCTTACTGAACTCCATATACACAATATCATATTCATTACAATGATCTACCTCCTCAAACACCTTAGTGAAAAAAGTTAGTAAATTCGTAAGACAGGAACGCACCTTTGTAAAACCGTGTTGAGATTCATTACTCAGTCTATTGTGCGTTTCAAGATGGCTACGAATTGCCTCGGCAACTATTGATTCCATAAATTTTCCCACTATGGAGGTAAGGCTTATTGGTCTATAGTTCGAAGCTAAGGACCTGTCACCTGCCTTGTAAGTAGGTAATATATTTGCCATTTTCTTCTTATCTGGCACTATGCCAGTTTGTAGTGATATGTTAAAAAGATTAGCCAAAGGTACGCTAAGTTCCTCTTTACGTTCCCTTGAAACCCTTGCAAAAAAATCATCAGAGCCTGGGGATTTGTTAGGTTTTAATTTCTCTGTCTCAGGACCATGTCACTAGTTACCCCAATCGTGCATAGTTTATTATCGTTTTGTTCTACATAATTCATTATTTCTGGAATTTCGCTAGTATCTTCCTGAGTAAAAATTGAGAGGAAGTAAGTACTGAAAATTTCACACATTTCCTTATCACTCTCAGTGATCTTAACATAGTTACTCTTAAGTGGGCCTATCAAGTCCCTAATCTTTATTCTGTATACCTGAAAGAGCCGTTTTGAGTTCGTGATCGAATCCCTCACGACTGTAACCCCATCATCCCATTTTGCTTTCCTTCTTCCTTTTTTTTTGTTTATCTCTTTAATTGAATATGCTGATTTCATAATTGCCCATCCACTCCTTTCATACGCCTATATATGCCTCTCTTTTAACCAGTGAGATGTTATAATCTATTGCTCATCAATTTGGGATCTTTTTTGTTAGATCTAATTTCCCTACTCGGGACAAGTTGTCTGGACAGCTAGCACTATGCTCTGAAACGAGTCATATTGGCAACCAGCACCACCTACCTCACACATAGTCAGGTCATCCCAATTCAACCCACCCAGGTAATTTCTCAGTCCCATGAAATCGGCCACGGAGAAGTCTGGGACAGAGATTTGACTGCAGTTATCTGGGTAATTCCATGATATATTGAAACTAAGTGATTTGTGATCACTTTCCCCAAGCTCATCATTAACCTCAAGATTATTAATTAGTGATTCTTTGTTGGAAAGAACCAAGTTAAGCAGATTGTTTCTTCTAGTTGGTTCTGTCACAAACTGTTTTAAAAAGCAATCCTGAAGATTTCCTGTCACATTGTTCCAGTCAATATGTCTTAAGTTAAAATCTCTAATTTACACAACATTTTCATATCTAGAAACCTTATGAATTTCGTCTCATAGCAGCCTGCCGCACTCCCTGTCATGGTTTGAGGGCTTATAAATCACACCCATAATTAACTTTTCACGGCCCTAGAGAAACTGCAGCCAAACACTTTCTTGTGATGCTGATGTTGTTGCTGTGTTTGTTATTGTTGTTGCTACTGATGCTGCTGATGGTGTTGATGTTGTTGTTGCTGCAGTTGCTGCTGCTGTTGCTGCTGCTGTTGCTGTTGCCGTTGCTGCTGTTGTTGCTGCTGTTGTTGCTGCTGCTGGTTCTGCTGCAGCTGCTACTGCTGCTACTAATGTTATTACTGTTGCTTTCACTGTTATTGCTTCTGTTGCTGCTGTTGTTGCTGCTACTGATGCTGCTGTTGCTGCTGCTGCTGCTGTTGCTGCTGCTACTGCTGCTGTTGTTGCTCCTGCTGTTGTTGCTGCTGCTGTTCCTGGTCCTGCTACTGCTGTTGCTGCTGCTGTTGCTGCTACTGCTCCTGCTCCACCTATTGCTGCTACAGCTTCTGCTGCTGTTGGTTTTACTCCTGTTGCTGCTACTGCAGCTGTTGTTGCTGACGTTGAAGATGATGATTATGATTGAAATGATAATGATGACACTGTTGTTGTTTGAGATTAAATTCCCTCACCGAAATCAAAACATCCCACATTAAATGGATCAGTGTGAGTATTAGCTGTAGTAGTAGCAGCAGAAATAGTACAAGTAGTAGAAATGGTACAGTTTTCATTATTGTCTTTGTTGCTGGCGTTCAGTGTTATTTTTTTTTCTATTACTGGTTGGTTGGCAATTTGGTTAACAGTGGTTAAAGCGAATCGCCAACACAACGAGAGTCATAAAGGCTCCAAATAACCCGCTCACCACCAGTCATGAGTACTTGCATCACTAAGATAAATAAACGCTAAGGGCGTTTGCCAGGGGTGGGCACGTTTTTTGGTAAGAAGAGCCATATATAATATTTTTTCAAATATTTCTGAATATTCAGAAGCCACAGAAAATATTTTAAAATTGTATTTATAAATAATAAAAATGCAGCTATATAGTAGTCCTGTACAAGAATGGTATACAATACCGACAAGATGAAATTAAGACACATGTGCAATATCTGGGTATCTTTGTTGTGGACGTTTCGCCATCCAGTGGCTTTATCAATACAAATTCAAGGACATAACTTGAAGACAGTGGAACTATGTATAGAAGATGAGGTAATCAGTCCCTCAACCTAGCAGTAGGTGCGAAGAGCACTGTAGTCGTGGAGATTCTGAAGCAGAAGCAAGGCGCCTGACGCTTATAGAGTAACGTCAGGTGGAAATGGGACGGGTAGCAGACGAGGGCATAGTCATTGGTAGGCGGGATTCCCCAGTGGAAGTAGGTCCTACCCAAACAGATGGGTTAGTTGTAATAGTAGTTGTCGTAGTGGTGATTGTTATGTACATGTCCTCAGAATCAAGATTCCATGATGTTGCAGTGTCTGTCAAGTTACACTGAATCCCCACGACTACAGTGCTCTTCTCACCTACTGCTAGGTTGAGGGACTGATTACCTCATCTTCTGTACATAGTTCCACTGTCTTCAAGTTATGTCCTGGAATTTGTATTGGTAAAGCCACTGAATGGCGAAACGTCTAAAATAAAGATACCCAGATGTTGCACATGTGTCTTAATTTCATATAGTAGTCCTACTCGCCAAAGCAAAATATGTTTAATTAATGATCATTGAAGATTTTCAATGTTCATTTTTGTATTTAATAGTTTAAAATCTGTAGGATGTCAAAGCTGTTCTAAGAAGTTCAATAAGGTGACTGTTAGCGAGGACAGCATCAGCGTTTGACTTGAAAAATTTTCACTACAGAGAAGAGAGATTCACAGTAGTAAGATGTCTCAAAATAGAGAGTAGTTGTTACCCTGCTTCTGGGATATGTTTCCATAAGTCAGTAGAGATGAGCTTTTATGTACTAGCTTCAAATGCACATTTTCCTGCAGCTCAATAAGCTCTGTTTCTCATTGAAGCAACAGCCGAGGCAACAGGTGCAACAACAGGACATCCATCGTTGATGACATCAGTCACTAAAGGATTCACCAAAAATTTAAAACATGTCTTTTTAACTTTCTCAAACCTGTTCTCAAAATCGTTATAAGGGATTATAACGTGTTTCTAATTTTCTTTCGTATTGTTTCAATTTACTGTCTTTAATTTCAACATCAGGAAAAGCAGTTATTCTTAGCTTAACGTTGGAAAAGTCGTCATATTTCTTTGAAAAAAATATATTTTATTCTGAAACTAAAAACTGATGGGGCAAGTTCTGCAATAACTCTGTTCCTTCCTTGTAGTGCCAGATTTAAATATTGGAGATGCTGCATTACATATGTAAAGAACATCAGATCCTGTACCCATTCGTGATCTTCTAGTTGTAGTTAAATCTTTGTTTTCACTCATGAAAACAATGATTGGTTCAAAATGAGTAACAAACTTTTTCAGTGGAAATAAATGATATAAATGATATAAAATATATAAACACATATGCAGTATAATGTGATCCTTTATTGACAACGTTTCGCCCACAGAGTGGGCTTTTACAAGTCACAAACAGATCTACCTGGGTGGAAGGTACGCGAGTATTAATAGTCAGGTTGAGAATGCTTCCAAGCTACCCTAGATTTTAGACTCTATAACCCCATTCAGTAGATCATCAGATGCAGCATTCTCAACCTGACTATAAATACTCTCGTACCTTCCACCCAGGTAGATCTGTTTGTGTCTTGAAAAAGCCCACTGTGTGGGCGAAACGTTGTCAGTAAAGGATCACATTATACTGCATATGTGTTCATATTTCCAAACTTTATCAGATGACTGGTAGTTGACAACTATCTTACAATACAGTAGAATGAAAGGTCACCTGGATTTTCTTCAAGCTCCAGCTCCTCGATAAAATTTCTAATTCAGCGTGTGTTTTTGCACTCATAAGAACATAAGAATGGAGAAATACTGCAGAAAGCCTACTGGCCCATACAAGGCAGGTCCTTATCAAAATGACCCCTACCTAAAGCTTCCCAAGAATATCCTCCTGTACCCAATGACACCAATCAAACCCAGCCCCTCCCACTCATATATTTGTCCAGTGGAGATTGTTCTACGCATCCACAACTCTGTTAGAAAACCAGTACTTACCTATGTCCTTTCTAAATCTAAATTTATCCAACTTAAATCCATTATTTCTGGTTCTTACCTGGTTCGACACCCTCAGTACTTTATTAATATCACCCTTGTTTATACCCATCATCCACTTATACACTTCAAGGACATCTTCCCTCATTCTACGTCTCTCCAGAGAGTGAAGATTCAAGGCTCTAAGTCAGTCTTCATACGGGAAGTTCCTTACACAGTAAATCATATTAGTCATTCTTCTTTGGATGTTCTCCAATGAGTCTATATCCATCCTGTAGTAAGGAGACCAAAACTAAGCGGCATAATCTAAATGAGGCCTCACTAGTGATGTATAGAGCTGTAAAATAACTTATGGACTTCTGTTACTTATGCTTCTTGAAATATATCCTAGTGATCTGTTAGCCTTATTCTGCACACTAAGGCACTGCTGTCTTGGCTTTAGGTTTCTGCTTCCCATGACTCCCAAGTATTTTTCATATTCTGTATGATCAAGTTCTACTTCACCTAGTTTATAGCTTCGAGGTTGTTTTCATTCCTTACACTTATCCACATTGAACTTCATCTGCCGTTTTTCAGACCAAGATATTAATTTGTCCAAATCCTTCTGAAGTTCATTGGAATCCTCCTCAGAATGAATCATACGGCCTATCTTTGTATCAACAGCAAATTTGCTCATGTCACTTGTAATTCCTTCTTCAAGGTCATTAATGAAAATTATAAACAACAGAGGGTCCAAAACTGATCCTTGTGGAATGCCACTAGTAACTAATCCCCATTCAGATTTGACCCCATTAATGGAAACTCTCTGCTTTCTGTTGGTAAGCCATGCCTCTATCCATGCTAGAATTTTACCTCGTATACCATGAGCTGCCACTTTTCTTAAAAGTCTCTTGTGAGTTACTCTGTCGAAGGCTTTACTAAAATCCAAATAAACAATATCATATTCTTTATCACTGTCTACTGTCTTAAATGTTCTATTGAAGAACGTCAGTAAATTTGTCAGGCAGGAACGACCTCTCGTGAACCCATGCTGAGATTCATTAATCAAATTATGCTCCTTAAGGTGAATTCTAATAATGTCAGTTGTAACTGATTCTAATAATTTGCCCACTATAGATTTCAGGCTTATTGAACGGTAATTTGAAGGAATGGACTTATCCCCTGATTTGAATATAGGAACCACATTAGCCATTTTCCACATCTATGGCGCAACACTTTGAAGGATGGACGCATTAAACACACTCGTTAATGGCTGACTAAGTTCCATCTTGCGTTCTTTAAGTACCCTGGAAAACAACTCCTTGGGTCCTGGGGACTTATTCTGCTTTAGTTTGTCTATCTGTTTGATAACCATGTCCCTCGTGACAGTAATATTAGTTAATTTGAATTTTTATTCGTCTGAATGAAATTCACATTTTCTATAGCACAGTTTATAGCATTGTTGAACTTGAATGTTTGCTTACTAAATGTTCAAGGTGGATGATACAATGAGTAAAGACACATTCAGGATAGTGAAGATCGTGTGTCTATTGCTCAACTAGTCATAGCTGTTACTCCATCTATCGCAGTGCTAACAAGTTTATGCAATGGTAATTGGGCATTCAACAAAGCTTCGTTAAGCGCATTTTTTATGTCAGAACTTTGTGGTTTCCTTTAAGTTTATCAGTTCTAAGAATTTTTACTTATACATTTCCATCGTTTGTAACATAGTGAACAAATATAGCTGAGGAATATCTTGAAGGTCTGTAGATTCATCCAATGCTAAGCACAGTAATGCAGCTTGTCAGATCACTCTGCAGTGAACATATTGTAGAACTTATTTCAGAAATGTGTCTTTCAGTAGATCAGCAGAAGATAAAAATTTGCTATATTGTCTGTTTAAATTTCGAATTCTCTAGAGCGAGAATTGCAATCACATCACTAATATTCTTTTTTAAATTCTCCAAGACTAGAAGATAGTTTACTACGAGCAATGATCCAGGCTATAACAAAACTAGCTTCAGTAACCACATCACTTTGCTTACAGAGGGAAAATAGGCTATTTTGTTGAGTGATTAAATTAGCTTTCAAAAATTTCATTCTGTTTTGTTCCATTCTCTCTACATGTCCGAACCACCTCAACAACCCCTCCTCAGCCCTCTGGACAATAGTTTTGGTAATCCCACACCTTCTCTTAATTTCCAAACTACGAATTCTCTGCATTATATTCACACCACACATTGCCCTCAGACATGACATCTCCACTGCCTCCAGCCTTTTCCTCGTTGCAACATTCATCACCCATGCTTCACACCCATACGAGAATGTTGGTAAAACTATACTATCATACATTCCCCTCTTTGCTTCCAAAGACAAAGTTCTTTGTCTCCACGGACTCCTAAGTGCACCGCTCACCCTTTTCCCCTCTCATCAATTCAAAGATTCACCTCATCCTTCATAGACCCATCCGCTGGCACGTCCACTCCTAAATATCTGAATACATTCACGTCCTCCATACTCTCTCCTTCCAATCTGATATCCAATCTTTCGTCACCTAATCTTTTTGTTATCCTCATAACCTTGCTGTTTCCTATATTCACTTTTAATTTCCTTCTTTTACATACCCTACCAAATTCATCCACAAACCTCTGCAACTTCTCTTCAGAATCTCCCAAGAGCACAGTGTCATCAGCAAAGAGCAGCTGTGACAACTCCCACTTTGTGTGTGATTCTTTATCTTTCAACTCCACACATCTTGCCAAGACTAGCATTCACTTCTCTTTCAACCCCATCTATAAATATATTGAACAACCATGGTGACATCACACATCCTTGTCTAAGGCTTTCCTTTACTGGGAAATAATATCCCTGTCTCTAACCTGAGCCTCACTATCCTCATAAAAACTCTTCACCGCTTTCAGTAATTTACCTCCTCTACCATACACTTGCAACATCTGCCACATTGCCCCCCTATCCACCCTGTCATATGCCTTTTCCAAATCCATAAATGCCACAAAAACCGCTTGGTCTACACCCCCCCCCCTACGTTTCTTAAAGCCTCCTTGTTTATCTGCTATCCTACTCTCCATCTTACTTTTAATTCTTTGAATAATAACGCTACCATACACTTTTCCAGGTATATTCAACAGATTTATTCCCCTATAATTTTTGCACTCTCTTTTATCCCCTTTGCCTTTATACAAAGGAACTATGCATGCTCTCTGCCAGTCCCTAGGCACCTTACCCTCTTCCATACATTTATTAAATAATAACACCAACCACTCCGCAACTATATCCCCACCTGCTTTTAACATTTCTATCTTTAATCCCATCTATCCTAGCTGCCTTACCCCCTTTCATTCTACCCACTTCCTCACAAACTTCTGCCACACTCACAACTGGTTCTTCCTCACTCCTACAAGATGTTATTCCTCCTTGCCCTATACATGAAATCACAGCTTCCCTATCTTCATCAACATTTAACAATTCCTCAAATAATTCCCTCCATCTTCCAGATACCTCTAACTCTTCATTTAATAACTCTCCTCCCCTATGTTTAACTGTCAAATCCATTTGTTCTCTAGGCTTCCTCAACTTATTAATCTCACTCCAAAACTTTTTCTTATTTTCAGCAAAATTTGTTGATAACATCTCACCCACTCTCTCATTTGCTCTCTTTTTTACATTGCTTCACCACTCTCTTAACTTCTCTTTTTCTCTCCATATACTCTTTCCTCCTTGCATCACTTCTACTTTGTAAAAACTTCTAATAAGCTAACTTTTTCTCCCCTACTAGTCTATTTACATCATCATTCCACCAATCGCTCTTCTTCTCTCGCAGAATATTTCATTTATTTTGGTTCATGCATGATCCGAGAAATGTATCCCTTACTGTACAACCTCAGCACACTTCATCAATGCACGCGCAAGGAATAGAGAAAAGTATCGCTCAAGTTTCTGATACATTTACACAGTAATGTGACCCAGACTTTAATAAAAAAAAGGCCTTCAATAAAATTGACATATTAAGAATATTCACTGCCCTAGACAAATTCAGACCTTTCACTATGAAACACCAGGGTAAGAGACAAGCTGAAGAGGTATTCTCTTGTTATTTTACAGAGATCACTATCTTAAAATACAGCTGTCCATGAAGTTATTTAAAGCCGCACAGAATTTCCATCATAAAGTAATCAACATGTAATGGAGAAACCAATAGGATGACTCCCTTAGAAATTATTATATAGAAACCTATGTTTCAGTTTCCACAGTTGTGATCAACACATGACAAAATCAAGCTAACATTCTCTAAGTAATATTATATACTTTAATGTTTGAATAAGTTAGTAATCATGTATAAGTAATTATGTTTAATTTAACTATGTTGTGCATTAATTCATTTTCAGTAATTTGAGATCAGATAGATGTTATGTGCAAATAAAAAGTTCATCATGTTGATTTAACCTGATAAAGTTAGACATTTAACCTAGGTTAACCTGATAAAGTTAGACATTTAACCTAGGTTAACCTGATAAAGTTAGACATTTAATCTAGGTTAACCTGATAAAGTTAGACATTTAATCTAGGTTAACCTGATAAAGTTAGACATTTAACCTAGGTTAACCTGATAAAGTTAGACATTTAATCTAGGTTAACCTGATAAAGTTAGACATTTAATCTAGGTTAAGCTGATAAATTAGACATTTAATCTGGGTTAACCTGATAAAGTTAGACATTTAACCTAGGTTAACCTGATAAAGTTAGACATTTAACCTAGGTTAACCTGATAAAGTTAGACATTTAATCTAGGTTAAGCTGATAAGTTAGACATTTAATCTAGGTTAACCTGATAAAGTTAGACATTTAACCTAGGTTAACCTGATAAAGTTAGACATTTAACCTAGGTTAACCTGATAAAGTTAGACATTTAATCTAGGTTAAGCTGATAAGTTAGACATTTAATCTAGGTTAACCTGATAAAGTTAGACATTTAATGTAGGTTAACCTGATAAAGTTAGACATTTAACCTAGGTTAACCTGATAAAGTTAGACATTTAACCTAGGTTAACCTGATAAAGTTAGACATTTAACCTAGGTTAGCCTGATAAAGTTAGACATTTAATCTAGGTTAAGCTGATAAGTTAGACATTTAATCTAGGTTAACCTGATAAAGTTAGACATTTAACCTAGGTTAACCTGATAAAGTTAGACATTTAACCTAGGTTAACCTGATAAAGTTAGACATTTAACCTAGGTTAACCTGATAAAGTTAGACATTTAACCTAGGTTAACCTGATAAAGTTAGACATTTAATCTAGGTTAAGCTGATAAGTTAGACATTTAATCTAGGTTAACCTGATAAAGTTAGACATTTAACCTAGGTTAACCTGATAAAGTTAGACATTTAACCTAGGTTAACCTGATAAAGTTAGACATTTAACCTAGGTTAACCTGATAAAGTTAGACATTTAACCTAGGTTAGCCTGATAAAGTTAGACATTTAATCTAGGTTAAGCTGATAAGTTAGACATTTAATCTAGGTTAACCTGATAAAGTTAGACATTTAACCTAGGTTAACCTGATAAAGTTAGACATTTAACCTAGGTTAGCCTGATAAAGTTAGACATTTAATCTAGGTTAAGCTGATAAGTTAGACATTTAATCTAGGTTAACCTGATAAAGTTAGACATTTAACCTAGGTTAACCTGATAAAGTTAGACATTTAACCTAGGTTAAACTGATAAAGTTAGACATTTAACCTAGGTTAAACTGATAAAGTTAGACATTTAACCTAGGTTAAACTGATAAAGTTAATATTGAGACATTTCTAATAACAAGAGATGTTCTCAAGTTATTTCACTGAAACTAATTTAATTAATAAAACCGGCATATAAAAACTAACAACCTAAAACAAGGCGAAGTTTCCTTTGAGGAATCCACAATAATACCAACACAGAGTGATAAATTTGACATATGTGCAACACCTAAGTATCATAACTGAGGAAACGTTTCGCCACACAGTGGATTCATCAGTCCTGTACAAAAAAGAATGGTGAAAATCGGAAGGGGTTCGGGCAATCAGTCCCTCAACCTGGAGTCGATGTAATCAGTCCCTCAACCTGGAGTCGATGTAATCAGTCCCTCAACCTGGAGTCGATGTAATCAGTCCCTCAACCTGGAGTCGATGTAATCAGTCCCTCAACCTGGAGTCGATGTAATCAGTCCCTCAACCTGGAGTCGATGTAATCAGTCCCTCAACCTGGAGTCGACGTAATCAGTCCCTCAACCTGGAGTCGACATAATCAGTCCCTCAACCTGGAGTCGACGTAATCAGTCCCTCAACCTGGAGTCGACGTAATCAGTCCCTCAACCTGGAGTCGACGTAATCAGTCCAGGGACTGATTACATCGATTCCAAGCTGAGGGACTGATTACTTCCAACTCCTTCTGATCTTTACCAGTATCCTTTGTATAGGACTGATGAAGCTACTGTGTGGAGAAACGTTTTCTCAGTAAAGATACTCAAGAGTTGCCATGTGTTTTATTTATCCCATGGTTCTCTGAACCAATTATCTAAATATCTACACTTCTGAAACAACTTCTCATCTACGTAATTAAATGAATCAGCTCTTAAAGATTGATGCCATTCAGATTCGTTTTATTTTAATCAGGAGAGAGAGAGCACTAGTCCAGTATGTTGAAAAATTTAGACACATGTGCAACATCTGCGTATCTTTATTATAGACGTTTCGCCATCCAGTGGCTTTATCAATACAAATTCAAGGACATAATTTGAAGACAGTAGAACTATATACAAAAGATGAGGTAATCAGTCCCTCAGTCTTGGAGCGGGAGGGAGGAGGGACTGATTACCTCATCTTTTGTATACAGTTCTACTGTCTTCAAATTATGTCCTTGAATTTGCATTGATAAAGCTACTGGATGGAGAAACGTCTACAGTAAAGATACCCAGATGTTGCACATGTGTCTAATTTTTTCAACTTGTCGGTATTGTATACCGTTCATGTACAATCCAGTAAGTGTCACATAGAGTCAGTAGAATTTGAAACCATCAGATTCACTGCACGAAAGGAGAGGGTAAATTAAGTTCCTTGGAGCAAGATTCCCCTCACTATCATCAAGGCAAAATAATGAGGTGACAAAAGTCATACCAACACGCCCCATTAGCAACGCTCTCTGTGAATTTGAACCAAGATGTCCTCTCTTGATCTACTTTACCAGCAGTTTAAGGAAGAACTGAAGGTGGCTAAGCTTGAGATTCAGCGATTGAGTAAGGAAAACAAGAGGAATCGTAGTAATCCTCCTGTTGTGAATCCTCAAGCCAGAAATGAAACCTGGACAGTGGCTGGAAAGAATGGGACAAATTTAAGGATCAAGAGGACGGATGGAGAAGCAGAAGGTACAGGACAGCAATAGACATAATTAGGAAGAAGTGGGGACCCCCTGTCATATGAGGCATTTTGCCAAGAAAGGGTGTTGGAAATGAATGGTTGTACAGAGCAATTGGTATTAATTGTTGGCTGGACAAACACTGTAAGGATAATGCAGTACCATTCCTTGACAACTGGGACAACTTCTATGGCCGAAATGACGTGTATGCCAGGGATGAGGTTCACTTATCCAGGGCAGGTGTGGGATTTCTTGCTAGCTCAGTTGAGGGGGTTATTAGGACTTTAAACTAGGATTAGTTAGAGGTATGGGTTTATAAATGGAAAATAATGAGTATGGATATACTGACTTAGGCTTTGATATTATGAATCTTAATAATAACAGTCATGGAGTAACACTGGGCAATGATAATTGCTGAAATTGTGTAAAAGCAAAGGTGAATAGGGAAAAGGTGCAAAAGAAAAAACATATGAATGTATTTTATGCTAACAGTCGAAGTGCATGAAATAAGATTAATTAATTACGTTTGGTAGCATGTGCTGGGAACTTTGATGTCATTGCAATAACTGAAACGTGGTATGATTTAAAGTCGTGATATGATTACTGAGTGTAATATTCAAGGGTTTAAGTTCTTCCATGTGGATAGATATAATGGGAAGGGGGGAGGAGTTGTATTATATGTATGAGAAAATATAAATTGTTACATAAAAACAGGTATAAAAATAGATGAATTAGTAACAGAGTCTGTTTGGGTAGAGTTCCTAGATGGCCAAGAAAAACTAATTCTAGGTGTAATATACCGACCTCCAGGCTTGGATCACGACAGAGGGAGACTTCTTTGTGACGAAATTGTTAGGGCTTCTGGACACAATAACGTAGTGATAGTAGGGGATTTTAACTTTAGACAAATTGACTGGACTTCTTTGGCCGGTAATCTGGAGTGCAGTGACTTTATGGAAATAATTCAAGACTGTTTTCTGAAGCAGTGTGTAACAGAGCCTACCAGAGGTAATAATTTGCTCGACCAAGTATTGTCAAATAAAGAATCACTTGTAAATAATCTGGAAATCACTGAAGAGCTTGGCGCAAATGATCACAAATCCATTACTTTTAATATTACCTGGAAGCACGAGAATAATGATAATACGGTAAAAGTCCTCGATTTTCGTTCTGCCGATTATAATGGGTTTAGGGAACACCTGTCTAATCTCAACTGGGGTATTCTAGCTAATGATTTTATTGACGATGATCATACGATTACGATGGGATCTATCTTTATGATAGTTTTTTTAATAATATGCAACGTACTCAGAGTACATATACTCCGCAGAGAGAATTTAGGTCAAATAATAACGATTCCAAATGAGTTAACAGTAGGCTGAAGTATCTATAAAGGAGAAAACAGGAATTTATATGCGCATCAGAAGAGGAGAGGTTAACCTTACTGACCAATATCTTCAGCTTAAAAGAAAAGTGAAAAAGGGGATTAGAAAGGCTAAGCGTGACTATGAAATTAGAGTTAATAATGAATCAAAGGCCAATCCAAAGGGGTTCTTTCAAGTGTATAGGACGAAGGTGAAGGAAAAAGTAGGACCTCTGAAAAGTGGGAATGGACAGGTGACGGATAATGAACTGGAAATGCGTTGTCTATTTAATGACTATTTTTGTCAGTTTTCACAAAGGAAAACGGAAATGAGATTCCAAAAAATTATTCAGTTCCTGATGAATTATTCAGTTCCTGATGAATTCAAATTAACTAATATTACTGTCACGAGGGACATGGTTATCAAACAGATAGACAAACTGAAGCAAAATAAGTCCCCGGGACCTGACGAGTTGTTTTCTGGGATACTTAAAAAATTAACGAGTGTGTGCGTCCATCCTTACTGGTGTTGTGCCAGAGATGTGGAAGATAGCTAATGTGGTTCCGATATTCAAATGAGGGGATAAGGCATTCCTTCAAATTACCGTCCAATATGTCTAACGTGGGCAAATTATTAGAATAAATTATAGCTGATATTATAAATCACCTTGAAGAGCTTAATTTGATTAATGAATCGTTCCTGCCTGACAAATTTACTGATGATCTTCAGTAGAGCATTTGAGGCAGTAGACAGTGATAAAGAATATGATATTGTTTATTTGGGTTTTAGTAAAGCATTCGATAGAGTACCTCACAAGAGACTTAAGAAAAGTGGCAGCTCATGGTATAGGAGGTAAAGTTCTAGCATGGATAGAAGCATGGCTTACCAACAGAAAGCAGAGAGTTTCCATTAATGGGGTCAAGTCTGACTGGGGATTAATCACTAGTGGGGTTCCACAAAGATCAGTTTTAGGCCTTCTGTTGTTCATAATTTACATTAATGACCTTGATGAAGAAAATACAAGTGACATCAGCAAATCTGCTGATGATACAAAGATAAGCCGTATGATTCATTCTGAGAAGGATAGCAATGGACTCCAGGCGGATTTGGACAAATTAATATGTTGGGCTGGAAAATGGCAGATGAAGTTCAATGTGGAAAAGTGTAATGAAATACCAATCGACGATATAAACTAGGTGAATTAGAGCTTGATCATACAGAATGTGAAAAAGACTTGGAAGTCATGGTAAGCAGAAATCTAAAGCCAAGACAGCAGTGCCTAAGTGTGCAGAATAAGGCTAACAGATTACTAGGATTCATTTCAAGAAGTATAAGTAACAGAAGTCCAAAAGTTATTTTGCAGCTGTATACATCACTAGTGAGGCCTCATTTGGATTATGCTGCTCAGTTTTGGTCTCCTTACTACGGGATGGATATAGACTCATTGGAGAATGGTTTAGAAAGACACGTAAGCAAACACTATAACATATTTATTAGAAAACGTTTCGGTCCTGGGACCTTGATCACTTCTAACATACAGAGGTATGTGTATGTATAATGTTCGCCAAGACCATAGTCCTGGCACGGGTCCCAATCTCGCGATGACCCACCTCTGGCTCCCGATGGAGAAAGGTTTCCACAATGATGCGACGCATGCCGCTCAAGTGCCCCTCTGGTCAGTTCAACTGGTGCATCTCATAAGCGACACCATATGTAACTATGGACACTAGCGAGGAGGAGGATATGTCATTATCACAGGTAACAGCTTGTCTGGTTCGTTGACCCCATGGTACACTAGTGTGGCCGCAGTCATCTCTGGGTCCTCTTCGGGAGGGAATATCACCCCTAGTTGCCTGCGGAGTGTCTCAGTAGCTTCGCACTCTAGAAGATAGTGTGTTAGGGGCCGCTGGACAACGTGCTGACAGTACTGGCACATCTCCTCCTCAGCCTTGTCTACCATCATCTTGGCTGTGGGAAAGCCCAAACGAAGCCGATGGATGGCGGTACACTGCGCTCTGGACCAGCTTCTATCATATGGAGGGGGTTCTCCCTGAGTCGCTGCTCGGTACCACTGTTGAGATGGGGTATCACCTAAGACCTCCCCCATAAGTTTCGTGGCTCTGGCAGCCACCAGTTTGGTCTGTCGTAGACTGATTGGGACAGTAATCCCAACATGTGGATAGTCTGTTGCTGCCTTGGCGGCTGCATCATCTGCCGCCTCATTTCCCCGGATGCCAGCATGGCTGGGGATCCAGTTCAATGTCGATCTATTACCCTGAACTTCTAAGGCTGTCATTATGCTCAGGATCGATGTGATGAGGTGAACATTATCCTGTGGTTGAGGATGGGAGAGGGCATTGATTGCAGAGGTGGAATCAACATGTATGACAGGTCGGAGTCGATGTCGTAGGGCATGTGACAATGCCTGCTGAATCGCCACCAGCTCAGCTTGAAGGATCGTGCAGTGGTCAGGGAGTCGCCAGCCTTGTGTGTGACCATTGTGGTACAGTCCAGCTGCTGCTCTCTTCCTGTCAGGGTCGACAGAACCATCTGTGAAATACACTGCACATGTGCCTCCCTCTGCCAGTGCCATGCTTGTCTCAGCATGATTGCTGAGGGTATCTTGACTGCAGAGACACTTAGAGATGGGTAGCTGCATGATGAAAACATCGGCTGGATCTGGGCGCCAGGGAGGTGGTGGATGGTACCCAGCAACAGGAAGGTCACAACTCTTCTCACAGATTGTTAGGTAAGACACATATGCAACAGTTAGGTATCTTTATTTCGAAACGTTTCGCCTACACAGTAGGCTTCTTCAGTCGAGTACAGAAAAGTTGATAGAAGCAGAAGATACTTGAAGACTATGTAATCAGTCCATCACCCTTAAAGTTTTGAGGTGGTCAGTCCCTCAGTCTGGAGAAGAACATTGTTCCGTTGTCTGAAACAATATGAAGTTGAAGTGACAGGATGGAGCTTTATATAGTGCCAGGAGGTGAGACGTAGGTTGCTTTGGGAGGGCAGGTCCCTCTCAAACTCAGCCGTTCTAACTAGTAGAGGTTGTCGAAGTTGATGGTCTGTACCAAGATACCCTTGTGTTGCAGTGTCTGACAGAATGAACATTAAAATGGTATAAAATACCGACAGATTGTTAGGTAAGACACATATGCAACAGTTAGGTATCTTTATTTCGAAACGTTTCGCCTACACAGTAGGCTTCTTCAGTCGAGTACAGAAAAGTTGATAGAAGCAGAAGATACTTGAAGACGATGTAATCAGTCCATCACCCTTAAAGTTTTGAGGTGGTCAGTCCCTCAGTCACAGAGCAGCTGTACAGGCAGCAGCTTCCGCTCAGCAGCACAAAACGAACGAATCCAGGAGTAGTCCGTGAAGAGTGTGGGATCTTGTGACATGGTTGTTAATATCCGTCTCCTTAGTGGGGTACCTTGCTGCCGGTGCAGAATCGTGGCCACTTTGCAGGCGTTTATGTATCTTACTCTGTCAGCCAAGGAAGGAAGCCGGGCCTCAGATCTGAGACATACTGTGTTGGTCCAGATGTGGGCACCAAGCATAGTTCTTATCGCCTGGTTTTGTACGACCTCCACCCTTTGCCTGCTCTGCGGGAAGAGATGAGCTAAAGCCGGTGCACATACAGAGGTAGAAAGACATTATATATATATAGGCGGAGAGTGAGATGTGACGCACGTGACCTGAGGAATGTCATAAGAACATAAGAATGGAGGAACACTGTAGAAGGCCTACTGACCCATGCGAGGCAGGTCCCTATCAAAACAACCTCTACCTATGATGAGGACGGGTAGACGATGAAATCATGTGATTCCTGTGTTGTTGGGTTGGTGCTGCTTAAGTATCATGTATGCCAATGTTTTTGAAATTTTGTAGTTTCCAGTGTTGCGTTCTATAGTGTCGGTGACGGCGATTAGTGAGGCTTCTAGGCACCGTCGGCGTCTGAGGTCTGGTTCAGTGAGAACGAGTTGTGCCTCGTTCCAGTTCATCAAATGCCCCGTGGAGTCTGTGGAGGACACAGGCGTACCTTACATCGTCTCTGTTAGAGGCATTTCGATGCTCATTCAGGCTGACTGCAAGATCTCTGCCTGTCTCGCCTACATATTTCTCGGGACAGAACCCACAGGGGATAGTGTAGACGCCTACTGCAGAAGTTAGAGGTGTGGGGCTGCGTTTCGTAGTGAGGTCTTTGATAGATGATGTGTTTATGGTAGAAACGTTGATGTTACTCATAGCAAGTGCCCGGCGAGTATTCGTGGCAACATCGCCACATGGGAGTACTATGAACTGTTTAGGGGGCTGTTCCATGGGCGGTTTGTTGAGGATAGCTTGTGCCTTGAGTCTGCAATCTCATAAGAACATAAGAACATAAGAAAGGAGGAACACTGCAGCAGGCCTGTTGGCCCATACTAGGCAGGTCCTTTACAATTCATCCCACTAACAACATTTGACCAACCCAATTTTCAATGCCACCCAAGAAACAAGCTCCGATGTGCAAGTCCCTCTCAAATCCAACCCCTCCCACTCATGTACTTATCCAACCTAAATTTGAAACTACCCAAAGTCCCAGCCTCAATAACCCAACTAGGTAGACTGTTCCACTCATCAACTACCCTATTTCCAAACCAATACTTTCCTATGTCCTTTCTAAATCTAAACTTATCTAATTTAAATCCATTACTGCGGGTTCTCTCTTGGAGAGATATCCTCAAGACCTTGTTAATATCCCCTTTATTAATACCTATCTTCCACTTGTACACTTCGATCAGGTCTCCCCTCATTCTTCGTCTAACAAGTGAATGTAACTTAAGAGTCTTCAATCTTTCTTCATAAGGAAGATTTCTAATGCTATGTATAAATTTAGTCATCCTACGCTGAATGTTTTCTAACGAATTTATGTCCATTCTGTAATATGGAGACCAGAATTGAGCTGCATAATCTAGGTGAGGCCTTACTAATGATGAATAAAGCTGCAGTATGACCTCTGGACTTCTGTTGCTTACACTTCTTGATATAAATCCCAGTAATCTATTTGCCTTATTACGTACGCTTAGGCATTGCTGTCTTGGTTTAAGGTTGCTGCTTACCATAACCCCCAAGTCCTTTTCGCAATCTGTATGGCTAAGTTCTACATTATTTAACTTACAAGTGATAGGGTTATGGACACTCCCGAGCTTCAGAACCTTGCATTTATCTACATTGAACTGCATCTGCCACTTTTCTGACCAAGAGTAGAGTTTGTCTAAATCCTCCTGAAGTTCCCTAACATCTACATTTGAATCAATTATCCTACCTATCTTCGTGTCATCGGCGAATTTGCTCATATCACTAGTAATTCCTTCATCAAGATCATTGATATATATTATAAACAACAACGGGCCCAAGACTGATCCCTGTGGAACCTCACTTGTTACTGATCCCCACTCGGATTTAACCCCATTTATTGACACTCTCTGCTTTCTGTCTGTGAGCCATGATTCGATCCACGAGAGCACCCTTCCCCCAATGCCATGAGCTGCTACTTTCTACAACAGTCTTTGGTGCGGAACTCTATCAAATGCCTTACTAAAATCTAAGTAAACAATATCAAATTCTTTATCGTGGTCAACAGCCTCAAAAGCTTTACTGAAGAAAGTTAATAAATTAGTTAGACAAGACCGGCCTCTTGTGAATCCATGCTGAGTATCATTAATCAAGCTATGCTTATCGAGATGGCTTCTTATAATCTCAGCTATAATTGACTCTAGTAATTTGCCTACAATTGAGGTCAGGCTTATTGGGCGGTAATTTGACGGTAACGACTTGTCCCCTGTTTTAAAAATAGGAATTACATTAGCCATCTTCCACATATCAGACACTACACCTGTTTGAAGAGATAAATTAAAAATATTAGTTAATGGTTCACAGACTTCCATTTTGCATTCCTTAAGAACCCTTGAAAAAACCTCATCAGGACCCGGTGACTTATTTTGCTTCAGTCGGTCTATCTGCTTCACAACCATTTCACTAGTGACTGTGATGTTACATAATTTATCTTCTTCTGATCCACTATAAAAATTAATTACCGGAATATTATTAGTGTCTTCCTGTGTAAAAACCGAGAGAAAATAATTATTTAAAATCGAGCACATTTCATTCTCTTTGTCAGTAAGATGCCCATAGTTATTTTTAAGGGGACCTATCTTATCTCTGACTTTTGTTCTATAGACCTGGAAAAAACTTTTTGGGTTAGTTTTAGAATCCCTAGCAACTTTAATTTCATAGTCCCTTTTAGCTTTTCTTATCCCCCTTTTAATGTCCCTCTTAATGTCAATATACTGATTCATAAGATGACCCTCGCCTCTTTTGATACGCCTATAAATTCCTTTCTTATGCCCTAGTAGATATTTCAGCCTATTATTCATCCATTTTGGGTCATTTCTATTTGATCTAATTTCCTTATAAGGGATAAACGTTCTTTGAGCAGCATGTATTGTGTTCAGAAAACTGTCATATTGATAGCTCTCTTCGTTACCCCAGTCAACAGATGATAAGTGTTCTCTAAGCCCATCGTAATCTGCTAAGCGAAAATCTGGGACTGTTACTGAGTTATCCCTACTATCATACTTCCATTCAATTCTAAATGTAATTGATTTGTGGTCGCTAGCACCCAGTTCCTCTGAAACTTCTAAATTATTAACAAGGGATTCATTGTTTGCCAGAACTAAGTCAAGCAGGTTATTACCCCTTGTAGGTTCTGTCACAAACTGCTTCAAAAAACAATCCTGAACTACTTCTAAGAAATCGTATGATTCTAAATTCCCAGTCAAGAAATTCCAATCAATATGACTAAAGTTAAAGTCTCCTAGAATTACTACATTATCGTGCCTTGTGGCCCTAACAATTTCCTCCCATAGTAGTCTCCCCTGGTCCCTATCTAAATTTGGGGGACGGTATATCACACCTAAAATTAATTTTTCATGCCCCTCTGAAAATTCTATCCAAACAGACTCTGTATGTGTTACTTCAGACTTAATACCCGTTTTTATGCAACAGTTCAAGCGATCTCGGACATACAATGCCACCCCACCCCCCTTCCTGATACTTCTATCTACTTGGAACAATTTAAAACCCTGAATGTGACATTCTGCAGGCATGTCCCGACTTTTTGAATTAAACCACGTCTCAGTAATGGCAAATACATCTATGTTACCTGCACTAGCAACTAGTCTCAACTCGTCCATCTTATTCCTAGCACTGAAAGATGGGAACTGAAGACGTGTAAAGGCTTGTGTTATGTAAGTGCATTCTTCTTCTAGAAAACAAGGGCTGGAGATGCGAAGAGCTCTCAAGAAGAAGCCAATGAGGACTCCTCTCTTAGTGCGGGCGTCTTGGTGTGAATAAAAGTGTATAAGATCGTCCTTGTTGGTAGGTTTTCTATACACTTTGAAGAGAAGTTTGTCACTGTCGGGAGATCTGCACAGTAGAACGTCGAGGAAAGGAAGTTTGCCATCATTTTCGAGTTCAAGTGTAAACTTTATTGATGGTTCAACTGCATTGATCTTGTTGAGAAGGGCCTGGATATTGAGACGTCTCGGATAGAAAACCAATATATCATCAACGTATTTTAGCCAGGTAACGGTGTTGGGAATGAGGGTGCTGAATTTCTCTGTCTCTAGGTTTTCCATGAAGAGGTTGGCAAGCACAGCACTGAGCGGGCTGCCCATTGCCATCCCAAAGCATTGTTTGTAACAGTTGTCCTGATACTTGAAGAAGCTGAAATTAACACAAAGTTCCACTAGATTGATGAAATCTAGAAGAGGTAAAGGGAGGTCGTGGTTTTCAGTGAGCCTCTGTCTCAGAATGTTGATTGCAGCGTCAGTAGGAACGTTGGTAAAGAGGGCTGTGACATCGAAGGAAGCCATGCTTTTGTTTTTGACATTCAGGTTGGAAATTCGGAAGAGAAGGTCACTTCAAAGAAACCAGACTTTCCTTCAAAAGGCTCGTAGCATCTTACGAAAATCAGAACAAGGCGAAAAACTACTTAAACTTTTACCAGGTCAACCGAAACCAGCACGCCTGTATGGCCTTCCTAAGACACACAAACCTGGCATCCCACTACGGCCTATCACTTCGGGCATAGGGAGTGCACCACACAGACTAGCCACCTTGCCAAATACCTTTCAGCGCTTCTGGGCACCATCAGTCAAGCCCACCTCAAACACTCAGGTGACCTTCTCTCCCGAATTTCCAACCTGAATGTCAAAAACAAAAGCATGGCTTCCTTCGATGTCACAGCCCTCTTTACCAACGTTCCTACTGACGCTGCAATCAACATTCTGAGACTGAGGCTCACTGAAAACCACGACCTCCCTTTACCTCTTCTAGATTTCATCAATCTAGTGGAACTTTGTGTTAATTTCAGCTTCTTCAAGTATCAGGACAACTGTTACAAACAATGCTTTGGGATGGCAATGGGCAGCCCGCTCAGTGCTGTGCTTGCCGACGGTGCCTAGAAGCCTCACTAATCGCCGTCACCGACACTATTGAACCCAACACTGGAAACTACAAAATTTCAAAAACATTGGCATACATGATACTTAAGCAGCAACAACCCAACAACACAGGAGTCACATGATTTCATCGTCTACCCGTCCTCATCATAGGTAGAGGTTGGCAATATAAACACAAATGCAGTATAATGTGATCCTTTATTGACTACGTTTCGCCCACACAGTGGGCTTTTTCAAGTCACAAACAGAACTACCTGGGGTGGAAGGAACGCGAGTATTTATAGTCCGGCTGAGGTCAGGTGAAGAATGCTGCATCTGATGATGTACCGAGTGGGGTTATAGAGTCTAAAAACTTGGGTAGCTTGGAAAGGAAAGTTTTTAGACTCTATAACCCCACTCGGTACATCATCAGATGCAGCATTCTTCACCTGACCTCAGCCGGACTATAAATACTCGCGTTCCTTCCACCCCAGGTAGTTCTGTTTGTGACTTGAAAAAGCCCACTGTGTGGGCGAAACGTAGTCAATAAAGGATCACATTATACTGCATTTGTGTTTATATTGCCATTGTGTCGGTATTTTATACCATTTATTTCCATAGGTAGAGGTTGTTTTGATAAGGACCTGCCTCGCATGGGTCAGTAGGCCTTCTACAGTGTTCCTCCATTCTTATGTTCTTATGACATTCCTCAGGTCACGTGCGTCAATCTCACTCTCCGCCTATATATATAATGTCTTTCTACCTCTGTGTGTACATCTCCTCCAACCCTATCCTCATTCCAACCACACCTTCATTCTCCTACAAGAACGCTGACTGGGATGCTTTCAAACAACACATAGACAATATTAACCTCACCTATGACTACAACAACAAACCTATCTCTGACATCGATACTCAACTTGATCTCATCCAGGACACCATTACACAAGCAGCCAACATCGCAATACCAAAGAAAACTCACACCACTCGTTATTCCTTCAAACCATCACTCAGAACAAGAAGACTAATTATCTGCTACCACAACCGCTTCCTCTACAACACACATAGATTTAATCAAGTCCGATTAGATCTCACTTACCTTAGAAACAACATTTTACACAGCCTAGACCAAGACCACAACAATCACTGGTCACGACTAATACAACAAGCGGACAGGCAGCGTGTTAAAAACACTAAAGCCTTCTGGAACTTTATCAAAAAAATCAGAGGCACTACTCCCACCAACAAATTCAAACACATCACCCACAACAACACACACATCTCAGACCCACAGGCTGCTACCAAAATCTTCAAACACATCTGGGAGAACATCTTCCACCCTCACCCACCTCGCCCTAACGTTATTCAACACATTCATAACATAGAACACTGGAACACTGCACACACACAAGAAACAACACCAGACAGCCACATACATCTAGACACTCTTACCTCCTCCCAAGAACTCGACACTCCTTTCACCAACACAGACATTAAAACTCTCCTCAGACACCTTCCTCCAAAGGCTCCTGGTGCCTCTGGCCTAAACCATATTATCCTGAAACACCTTCCTGACTCTATCATTACTGCCTACACAAACCTCCTCAATGCCTCCCTTGCCTCTGGATACTTCCCTTCCCTCTTCAAAGCTGCTACTGCTATCCTCCTTCCTAAACCCAATAAAGATCACTCTGACCCTAGAAACTATCGCCCTATCAGCCTCCTCGAAACTTTAGGAAAACTCTTTGAAAAACTCATTAATCATCGCCTTCGCAGATACCTGGAACATAATTCTCTACTTTCAGATGGCCAGTTCGGCTTCAGAACACACAGATCCACACAGGATGCCATTAACATCATTCTCAACTACATCCACATAAACACAAAACAAAGAAACAGGACAGCCCTGGTTGCAAAAGACGTTGAAAAAGCTTTTGACACTGTGTGGCACGAGGGGCTCAAGTACAAACTCTGCACTAACTTCAACCTGCCTCTTAATACTCGTAAACTCCTCTGCAACTTCCTTGACGGCCGTACCATGAGAATCAAATTCCAAGGCTGTTACTCTGACTACTTCACACTAAATGCTGGAGTACCCCAGGGATCTGTCCTTTCCCCTACCCTCTACATTTTATACACTAACGACATTCCAACACCTGTATACCACAACTCCATCACACTAACCTATGCAGACGACATTACACAACTTATCACTCATGCCAATATAGATACACTCACACACAAAACACAAAATGAGGTTGACAGGATAGCCATCTGGGAACAAGAATGGAGGATCAAAACCAATGCAGCAAAATCCAGCATTACGTATTTTAACTACAGGAAACGTGATCCTCCATTACCTGTCGAACTCAGAACAGCTGACACCCGCACTTACTTCCCTATCACACAATCTGTCACTGTCCTTGGCGTTAATCTTGACTACCTTCTTCGTTTACACGGACACATTCACTCAAGGCATGCAATAGCTAGTAAGGCCCTTGCGGGCCTCTACAAGCTGAAACATGCCTCTCAACGCACCAAACTACACCTCTACAAATCCCTAATACGTCCTCTGATAACTTACTCTCCTCTAGCCCTCTCTCTTGCAGCAAAAACAAACTTACTTAAACTGCAGCGTGTCCAGAACAAGGCGCTGCGCTGGGTGCTTGATGTCAGATGGGAGGACTTCGCCACAAGCGAGTCTCTCCATGCCCAGTTAGACGTCCCTTCGCTGAATCTGTACTGGAAGAGGCTCAGTGACAGACAGATAGACAAACTTGAGACACGACATGACTACTGGACCTCTCTCCTTGACGAAGACATTCGCAGACCCACAAACCAACACAACCTTTTCTACTCCTTGCATGATCCTGCTCCTAACCCTACTTACAAATAACCTTAGATCCGCTGACAGGTACCTTCTAAGACAGGTACCATTCTCTGACCCACGTTCGCCTTAGCTTTTTTGGGTTAAGACATGACTCATTTCTGCACTCCTCTCTAGCTCTAAACGTCGCAAGTCCCTTACTCCCAGCTCACCCCACCGGAGTCCCAACAGTAGAACCGGAATTTCTCTTTTCAATATCTGTCCCACGATCGCCTTTGCTGCTGGGTTAAGCCCTGGCTCTATTTCTACGACTAAGAACACTCCTCTCCAGCACTATTCTTCGTCTGTCCCGTCTTCCCCGCTCATCCCATTTGGGATCTTACCTGAACTTTCGTTCGTTCGTTCGTTCGTTAGTGTGTTAGAAGTGATCAAGGTCTCAGGACCGAAACGTTTTCTAATAATTATGTTATAGTGTTTGCTTACGTGTCTTTCTAAACCAACTTGTCGGTATTTATTACCAAGGTTTATACCATCATTGGAGAATATACGGGAGAAGAACGACTAAAATGATTTACTGCATAAGGAGTCTCCTGTATGAAGATAGATGTAGAGCCTTGAATCTCCACTCTCTGGAGAGAAGTAGAATGAGGGGAGATATCCCTGAAGTGTATAAGTGGATGATGGGCATAACCATAGGTGATATTAATAAATTTCTGAGGGTGCCAAACAAGGTAAGAGCCAGAAATAACGGATTTAAGTTGGAAAAATTTAGATTTAGAAAGGACATAGGTAAGTATTGGTTTTCGAACAGAGTTGTGGATGCGTGGAACAATCTTCTGAGTAGGGTGATCGAGGCTAGGACCTTGGGTAGCTTTAAAAAGAGATTGGTCAAATAGATGAGTGGGAGGGGCTGGGTTCGATTGGTGTCATTGGTTACAGGGGTAAATTCTTGGGTAACTTTGGGTTGGGTGGTTTTGATATGGGCCAGTAGGCCTTTCGTAGTGTTCCTCCAATCTTATGTTCTTATAAGAACATTTAAAATAAGAAAAGAGGAACACTGCAGCACGTCTTTGGCTCATGCTAGACAGGTTCTTCTTAAACCCAAACCCACTAACAAAAATATTTGCCCATCCCATTTTCAGTGCTACTCAAGCAACAAGCTATGATAACCCTATTAACTCATGTGCAATCCCACTCAAATCCATCCCCTCTCACTCACCTATTTTTGAAAACTAAATTTGAAGCTGGTATAAACCTTGGTAATAAATACCGACAAGTTGGTTTAGAAAGACATGTAAACAAACACTATAACATATTTATTAGAAAACGTTTCAAGGTCCCAGGACAGAAACGTTTTCTAATAAATATGTTATAGTGTTTGGAAATATAAACACAAATGCAGTATAATGTGATCCTTTATTGACTACGTTTCGCCCACACAGTGGGCTTTTTCAAGTCACAAACAGAACTACCTGGGGTGTTGTTGTTGTTGTTAAAGATTCGCCGGTATTCTCCCGGCCCGGGCCCTTCCAAGTGGTGGCCCGGCACTGGCTCCCTGTCTAGGGAGTGTCTGAGACCTAAGTCTCCCATGGGAGGAGGCACAAGTACCCCCCTCATCTTGTGAGCTACAAACTCGGGCTCTGGCACCAACCATGCCCTAGAAGGGCAATGCATGGTGTCGATCGTGCTAGCGCTGTGCTCTCCTGTGTGGAGTGTCGTGTGTTGGTGTTCATTTTCATTCATGTTGATTCGCAGGTCCTTCTGGCCCAGGTCTTCTCCAGATGGTG
Source organism: Cherax quadricarinatus (assembly GCF_038502225.1). NCBI lineage: Eukaryota > Metazoa > Arthropoda > Malacostraca > Decapoda > Parastacidae > Cherax > Cherax quadricarinatus. Next base: position 3,633,509 of record NC_091361.1, on the reverse strand, counting down.
ACCCGGCAGTGGCCCCCCGGGTGGGGGGTGACGATAATCATCATTCTTGGCCCTCCGGTTGGAGGATGTCGTCTTCTTCCATCTTGCGCTGACTTCCCCAAAGAGAAGCGCAGTCGGGCAGAGGCAGCAGTTACAGGGTTGATTGGAGCCACACCCCAGCTTTAGCAGACAGCAAAGTGCTGGGTGAATGGTCATGGATAGTCGTGCTAGACGAGGGTACCGTCTTCAAGGTCCCCATTCTGAAGCATCCTGAATTTCCTCTTTGAGGTGTACTCGACTTCCACAAGGTGTTGGGTGTTGGTAGTGAGTAGTCTGGTCATGTCTGCAGTGGTGTATGTAGCAGTTTGGTCGTAGGTATACTTGACTGTTCCGTCCTGGAGGTGATGATGGATTTCTGAAGACAGCATTGTGTTCTTATACTGCTTGGTTGTGTAGAAGTATACACCCTTCCGATATCGGACTTGTTGTGGTGCAGCAGTGTCAGTGGCAGTGGCACCGTGGGGTGCATCCGCAGTGTCTTGTGTTTTTGCTTTCTTGGCTGGTGGCTGAACTGGTGAAGGCGAGATTTCCGACTGGTCAGTTGCTCTAGCAGTGGATGAAAGCGGTAGTGGACTCTCATTGGTGGGGTTTGCCGACGTCTCAGTGGTCTCTGATTGGTCCATCTCTGTGTCTAGTGGAGGTTGTGACAGCGGTGGAGCAGCGGTGATGCTGGTAATATTTGCAGTAGATTTTAGGATCTCAGTGGAAGGTGGTGATGCAGGGAATGTGAGGCCAGGCATATTATTTAGTTTGAAAAGTTCATTGATGGTGGTGTTGAAGGAACCAGGCTCAGCTGCATTCTGTACATGAACATACATAATGCAACAAAGAATCTTGGTGGAGTCGGCAGTAGGTGCTGGCAGGGAAGTGGTGGGAGCAGCTTTCGTGGCATGTAGTATCTTGTGCAAGAAAGGTATGAAATACCGACAATATGTAGTATCTTGGTAGTGTCTGCTTGAAGCTTGGCGATAGCAGAATATGTGGTTGCTTGTGGGTTGGGTTTCTTTTGTTGCTGTTGTTTCTTGAGTATGTCTCTTCTGGTAGGGCACCTGGCAGCAAGAGTATGGTGGTCATTCTTGCAGTTCAAGCATTTAGGTGGTGAAGCAGTAGTGCAATTCTTGAAGTCATGACCCTCACGGCCACAGGTGGAGCAGAACTTCTTGTCCTTGGTAGGACAATCATTTGTGGTGTGTAAGTATGAGTAACAATTATAGCACTGTGAGATATGTTGGAATTTCTCTGCTTCGATGAAGGCTGGGTTGATGTGGAAGTAGTGAATAGCCAGGCCCTCAGCGAGAGCTCTGGCTGCCATGTTGACGTCACTGAACGTGACCTTCAGCATGGATGAAGCATTAGGTATTTTAGTAATGAAGTCCACCTTGGCCCAAGGGTTCTTTGCTTCGATAGATGACTTGATTTCTTCAGTGGCCTGTACAGTGATAAGGTTGTCGAGTCGCTTGAGGAACACAGTTCTCCTGGCCCTCAGTGCTGGGGAAGTCAAGACAAGAAATCCCTGGTCTCGTAGAGTGGTAGTAGCAGTGGTGGTAAGTAGTTTCTCAGCCTCTGTGTCGTCTGTACAGACGACAACAAAGGCCTCTTTGAGCGATAAAATCGCATTACATTTGAATTGCAGCCTGCCACTAACGACAGCTGCAAGTGCTAGTTTGGACGACTCATTGGTTATACCACTCGCTGGTTTGATCTTTACTCTGTTAGAGTGGAAGGAACGCGAGTATTTATAGTCCGGTTCAGAAAGCTGAGGTCAGGTGAAGAATGCTGCATCTGATGATGTACCGAGTTGCCTGCGTACAACACCGTAATTCACACAACCACTTGATAAACTACAGAAACTCAAGACTTATCGCTACAGAAGACAACACTCAATACCGAAGAATCCTGGAATCATCACTTATTTCTATATCCGACAACTTCAACCAGAATAGTGGCTTCTATAACATAGCTGAACCACTTGCCAAGAAACTTCTTCATCGCTATCCCACATAAGAACACTGTAGAAGGTCTGTTCACAAACTTATCCAATCTCCTTTCCAAACTACCCAAGTTTTTAGACTCTATAACCCAACTCGGTACATCATCAGATGCAGCATTCTTCACCTGACTGCAACACCCCTACTGCTACTGCTACGACCACCCCTCCCCCCACTTCCTTACCCACTTCATCCCCTTCCAAAGCTTCCACTTCCTCACAGCTTACCAAAACTTACACTTCCTCTGCATCCAACTTCGCCCACTCCACCACAACCAAAACCTCATCCAGGTCCAACTCCACCTCCTCCAGACAAAATCCACTCAAACCTAAACCTACCCCAACTTCTAACGGACAGACCAAAGAACATAAAAACAGATCCATCTCTTCCTCCCCCTCCAGGAAACGGGTCCGTAGCACCTACAAACACACATCCACTGATGGCACCACTATCACGGGCTTTAATCCAAACTCCTCCCCCGACATTAACTTTGCTAAGACGAAACCATTAAATCACGTTTAAGGTGATTCAGTTCAACGTACGTTCTTACTTTACAATTAGACACCTACTGGCCGAGCTCCTTGAAGCAGAGAGGCCAGATATTGTTTTGCTAAACAGTACCTGCCTCAAAGCCCCTCAATGTATCCGCCATTATGGTTATACTGCACTACAGTCCCCCTATGATCCCCACGATGGGGTTGCCATCCTTGTCAATTCCAACATAAAACATGAATTTCTCCCAATCCCTTTTATTCACCAACACTGTCTTGCGGTCAGAATACACACCCACCTTGGCCCCTTTATCTTTTTCACCACCTATGCTCGGCCAAACACTACTCTCAACATACACGACCTCTCCTTAGTCTTCAACTACACCAACACACCAACTTACCTACTAGCTGACATGAATGCCAAACACACTGCCTTTCATCACACCAGTAACAACCAACTTGGTCACCAATTACTCAACTTCACAAACCATAAACACCTAATTCATCTTGGCCCAGACTTCAATACCTTCTTCAACCACACGGGCCAAGGCAAACCAGACATCATTCTGGCAAACCGAGCCAGCTCTCTATTTCAACATTACATCTCACCTGGCCCTATTACAGGCTCTGATCACATCCCAGTCATCTTACACATCTCCTCCAACCCTATCCTCATTCCAACCACACCTTCATTCTCCTACAAGAACGCTGACTGGGATGCTTTCAAACAACACATAGACAATATTAACCTCACCTATGACTACAACAACAAACCTATCTCTGACATCGATACTCAACTTGATCTCATCCAGGACACCATTACACAAGCAGCCAACATCGCAATACCAAAGAAAACTCACACCACTCGTTATTCCTTCAAACCGTCACTCAGAACAAGAAGACTAATTATCTGCTACCACAACAGCTTCCTCTACAACACACATAGATTTAATCAAGTCCGATTAGATCTCACTTACCTTAGAAACAACATTTTACACAGCCTAGACCAAGACCACAACAATCACTGGTCACGACTAATTCAACAAGCGGACAGGCAGCGTGTTAAAAACACTAAAGCCTTCTGGAACTTTATCAAAAAAATCAGAGGCACTACTCCCACCAACAAATTCAAACACATCACCCACAACAACACACACATCTCAGACCCACAGGCTGCTACCAACATCTTCAAACACATCTGGGAGAACATCTTCCACCCTCACCCACCTCGCCCTAACGTTATTCAACACATTCAGAACATAGAACACTGGAACACTGCACACACACAAGAAACAACACCAGACAGCCACATACATCTAGACACTCTTACCTCCTCCCAAGAACTCGACACTCCTTTCACCAACACAGACATTAAAACTCTCCTCAGACACCTTCCTCCAAAGGCTCCTGGTGCCTCTGGCCTAAACCATATTATCCTGAAACACCTTCCTGACTCTATCATTACTGCCTACACAAACCTCCTCAATGCCTCCCTTGCCTCTGGATACTTCCCTTCCCTCTTCAAAGCTGCTACTGCTATCCTCCTTCCTAAACCCAATAAAGACCACTCTGACCCTAGAAACTATCGCCCTATCAGCCTCCTCGAAACTTTAGGAAAACTCTTTGAAAAACTCATTAATCATCGCCTTCGCAGATACCTGGAACATAATTCTCTACTTTCAGATGGCCAGTTTGGCTTCAGAACACACAGATCCACACAGGATGCCATTAACATCATTCTCAACTACATCCACATAAACACAAAACAAAGAAACAGGACAGCCCTGGTTGCAAAAGACGTTGAAAAAGCTTTTGACACTGTGTGGCACGAGGGGCTCAAGTACAAACTCTGCACTAACTTCAACCTGCCTCTTAATACTCGTAAACTCCTCTGCAACTTCCTAGACGGCCGTACCATGAGAATCAAATTCCAAGGCTGTTACTCTGACTACTTCACACTAAATGCTGGAGTACCCCAGGGATCTGTCCTTTCCCCTACCCTCTACATTTTATACACTAACGACATTCCAACACCTGTATACCACAACTCCATCACACTAGCCTATGCAGACGACATTACACAACTTATCACTCATGCCAATATAGATACACTCACACACAAAACACAAAATGAGGTTGACAGGATAGCCATCTGGGAACAAAAATGGAGGATCAAAACCAATGCAGCAAAATCCAGCATTACGTATTTTAACTACAGGAAAAGTGATCCTCCATTACCTGTCGAACTCAGAACAGCTGACACCCGCACTTACTTCCCTATCACACAATCTGTCACTGTCCTTGGCGTTAATCTTGACTACCTTCTTCGTTTACACGGACACATTCACTCAAGGCATGCAATAGCTAGTAAGGCCCTTGCGGGCCTCTACAAGCTGAAACATGCCTCTCAACGCACCAAACTACACCTCTACAAATCCCTAATACGTCCTCTGATAACTTACTCTCCTCTAGCCCTCTCTCTTGCAGCAAAAACAAACTTACTTAAACTGCAGCGTGTCCAGAACAAGGCGCTGCGCTGGGTGCTTGATGTCAGATGGGAGGACTTCGCCACAAGCGAGTCTCTCCATGCCCAGTTAGACGTCCCTGCGCTGAATCTGTACTGGAAGAGGCTCAGTGACAGACAGATAGACAAACTTGAGACACGACATGACTACTGGACCTCTCTCCTTGACGAAGACATTCGCAGACCCACAAACCAACACAACCTTTTCTACTCCTTGCATGATCCTGCTCCTAACCCTACTTACAAATAACCTTGGATCCGCTGACAGGTACCTTCTAAGACAGGTACCATTCTCTGACCCACGTTCGCCTTAGCTGTTTTGGGTTAAGACATGACTCAGTTCTGCACTCCTCTCTAGCTCTAAACGTCGCAAGTCCCTTACTCCCAGCTCACCCCACCGGAGTCCCAACAGAAGAACCGGAATTTCTCTTTTCAATATCTGTCCCACGATCGCCTTTGCTGCTGGGTTAAGCCCTGGCTCTATTTCTACGACTAAGAACACTCCTCTCCAGCACTATTCTTCGTCTGTCCCGTCTTCCCCGCTCATCCCATTTGGGATCTTACCTGAACTTTCGTTCGTTCGTTTACTTCATCTCCATATTGTTTCATACTATGGAACAATGCTCTTCTCCAGACTGAGGGACTGACCACCTCAAAACTTTAAGGGTGATGGACTGATTACATCGTCTTCAAGTATCTTCTGCTTCTATCAACTTTTCTGTACTTGACTGAAGAAGCCTACTGTGTAGGCGAAACGTTTCATAATAAAGATACCTAACTGTTGCATATGTGTCTTACCTAACATCTCTACTGTTCCCGAGGGACTGACAACCTCAAATTCTACGACTTCAAGGGTGATGGACTGATTACATCGTCTTCACATCTCTACTGTTCCTGCCTACTTTCTGTATTCGACTGAAGAAGCCTACTGTGTAGGCGAAACGTTTCGGAATAAAGTTGTCTAACTGTTGCATATGTGTCTTACTCATTATGTACGCTTAGGCATTGCTGTCTTGGCTTCAGGTTCCTGGTTACAATAACTCTCAAGTCCTTTATGCATTCTGTATGGCTAAGTTCTATTTTATTTAGTTTATAACTGCTAGGGTTATTTACACTGCCGAACTTCAGAACTTTGCATTTGTCTACATTGAACTGCATTTGCCACTTATAAGGGAGATGCATGAGCTTGTCTAAATCCTCATTAAGTACGGTGGCATCTTCCTCTGAACCAATTATCCAACCTATTTAGGGCTTAGGGCTTAGGGCACGGATCCTTTACTATCAATTACTTTGTTAGGTAAGACACATATGCAACAGTTAGACAACTTTATTCCGAAACGTTTCGCCTACACAGTAGGCTTCTTCAGTTACAGTATCGAACGTAAGTGCATTCTTGAAGCACAGATTAAGAGAGATAAATTTATGAAATGTTTTGATATGTGCAAAAATAGTTATGATTCCTGATTAAGTTTATTTCAGTTCATATAATGTTTACCTTAGATATTGTTTTTTTTTTTTATTTAGGCTCTCAAACTTTTAGTAGCAAATTATTGGTCTTCTTATTGTAATTTTATTTAAAACACATTTTATATGTGCAGAAGTAACTGGTCCTGCTCTACTGAGTTGAAGGATAATAACTGTAATGTGTTGCAATCCAGGTATAAGTTAGATACTTGAAGGATATTAATAACTTGATTTAGTTATTATCTGGCTGATAATTATGTTATAATTAACGGTATTGTAACAGTGATGCCTTTTCCAATATGTTTCGAGTTTTCACTGTCAATTAACTTTATTAATAGAAAGTATGGCTTCCATTTTCTGAATAAAGTTGTCTAACTGTTGCATATGTGTCTTACCTAACAACCTGTCGGTATTGTATACCATTTTGATGTTTATCAATTACTTTATCCCGTTTGTCAGAGTCTCCTATTGTTTTCTAACCTTCTTGTAAATAAGTTTGAAGAAAGTTGAAATTCTGATATCGATCAAAAGATGCTTAGAAAACTTCTCGCAAGGAAACCAATTTCGGGAATGGTTTTATAAAACTGAGGAAATAACACCTACACTTGTTGGTTGCTTCCTTAACCTTCACTTAGTCGCATAAACACTTTTTAAATTATAAATGAAACCCCTTTAGGACGTTAATGGAAAATAATAATAATGTGCACAAAAATGTGACTGTTCATTACTGAAGCTGTTCGAAATTTAAGGGTTCATTAAACTCGCGAAATTTTAAAGTGAAATAAAAATACGAGGTTGTCACATTTTTTTTCCTATTACACTTCTATTTAAAACCTCTGGACAATCCTCAAACATAAACGTATTTGATTTCGTGATTTTTAGAAATCCACAACTTGATAAAAGAAATTCTATGCAATTGACAAATTGACACATACAAAGCCAAAATAAAAAAAAAAAAGCAATGAAGATCCAGCAACACTTAAGTATTTCATACTGATCTGAGAAATCGAACTCGAGTTTGTACAGGGAGTCAAATTTATTAAATAAACTGTCAGTAAAAAATTAGCATTGCGGAAAATGGAAGCCATACTTTCTATTAATAAAGTTAATTGACAGTGAAAACTCGAAACATATTGGAAAAGGCATCACTGTTACAATACCGTTAATTATAACATAATTATCAGCCAGATAATAACTAAATCAAGTTATTAATATCCTTCAAGTATCTAACTTATACCTGGATTGCAACACATTACAGTTATTATCCTTCAACTCAGTAGAGCAGGACCAGTTACTTCTGCACATATAAAATGTGTTTTAAATAAAATTACAATAAGAAGACCAATAATTTGCTACTAAAAGTTTGAGAGCCTAAATAAAAAAAAAAAACAATATCTAAGGTAAACATTATATGAACTGAAATAAACTTAATCAGGAATCATAACTATTTTTGCACATATCAAAACATTTCATAAATTTATCTCTCTTAATCTGTGCTTCAAGAATGCACTTACGTTCGATACTGTAACTGTCAAGTACATAAATTACTAGCTCAAATTAACTGTAGTATCTGGTACGTGAATGTGCATATTAGTACTTGGAAAAGTAATATATGTGTGTGAATAGTGTTTCGCAGACTTAACAATAAGTAAACAAAACAGCAACATGTACCGAGTAGTTATAAGTAGCACAACAATGTGCGACCTAACCGGAGACAATCATCATGCTCTCTATAGAAAGTTAAAAAATTCCAAATTACTGAACCTGAGTCCAGCAAGTTCCAAACTCTGACAATAACAGTGTGTGTAGATACTAGTTAGTAAGTTAGATCGAGAGTTCATATTGATTGTCTCACGACTGACAACTACAAAATATCAAGTTTCTAATTCTAAATAAGTCTCTGGGAACAGTTCCGCAGAAGGCAAGAAATATGTGTCGATAACCAAAGAGATCATACTCTACCACACAATGAGTCCACACAACATGAACAGAGTAGTTCTAGCAGATAATAGCTTGACGTGAGAGACATTGCAGTAGAGACATGTATGAGGAAAGGTCTGATACAGTATGTTACACACATGTTCCCAGAATACATCACAGTTGTCAAACGAGTAAGCAAGTGTGCAGATGAGCGTGACAGCCAATGAGAACCTTGAATGTGCCAGCACAGAAAATGAAGTGTGTACAACATTCTAATAATTAATATAACTTAAAAATAAAAACAATTATTCTACAAAAAATGATATTTTCGATCGTATATAACTAAAGTTTGAACATATTATCAGAAGAAGCAACAACTTTCAATAACTGATCTAAATTTCACAAATGCATATTTTTGTAACAATTTTACTTGTGAGACCAATAGCAAAGTTGACTTTATTTTCTGGAAAGAACACAAGTGATTAAAATTTAAATACGATAAGAAGAGACGTTCCTCGTAAATCGCAGGAAATCCAGCGATTATAAGTTATATAAAATTACTTATTGCTCTGACAAACTTTCAAACATAAATTAAACTTAAAGGACAAAAAATGGCACAATACTGTGACTGAAACGATATACAACGATCCTTTGTAAATGATCCAAATCGGACCGAAACGTCGTCGTAAGCATCTTAGAATACTTTAATATCTTCCAAAACTGTCAGTAGCATTGCTTCAAACGTTAAAAAAACTTACTTCGTAATTCGACGACGGGAGAGAGAAACTTTCGAGTGTGTTGAAGCAGATTTATTAATTTTATGCGTAAATTAGTATGAAAATCTATTCCCATTGTATCACTTTAAATATAATTCAGTTAATCGTTTATGAAAAGTTGCAGTATTTAATGGATGATAAAACTTACCGCCAGGACTGCAGATATTATTTTTTTTTTGTTGGAAAATTTGTCAAAATAGTGACAGAGTTAAAATAACTTGGAATCACTGGAATCCATGACAATACCGGAGAATGCCTCTTCTGATCGGATTCAAATTTTCTCCACTTGTGAGGTTTCTTAAACACTGTTAATTGGTATGAATATTATTGAATACAGAGCGATATTTATTTATAGTCAGTAACTAAGAAAACTTCTTATGGGCTTCACAATATTAAAAAAAAAATCACACAAAAAGGACAATTCTCCATTAGTTTAGTTAGAGTCTGGAAATTTGAAATTTTACAGAAATTTAAAAAAATATTGGAATTGTTGGAATCATTTTAGTTTCTCGAGAATACTTTCTCTGACTGGGTTCAAACTTTCATCAGTGGAGGGTGTTATGTAAACAATGCTTACGACTCGTTTTAAGATGTGTAAATTTCAATTTGCCTGTTTTATTAAATTAATTGTTTCCCATGTAATTACTAGAGAATGCTTCTTCAGAACGGCTTCAAACTGGACACGTTTTTCTATCTTAACTGGAAACATTTTTACTAAATAACAAAAAAGGCATAATACCGTGACTGGAACGATACACAAATAACCCGCACATAAAAGGGAGAAGCTGACGACGACGTTTCGGTCCGACTTGGACCATTGACAAAGTCAAAGTGACTTCGTCAATGGTCCAAGTCGGACCGAGACGTCGTCGTCAGCTTCTCTCTTTTATGTGCGGGTTATTTATGTAACATTTTCATTAATTTTGAGCTGTATAAGTACAGACATGATAAGTTTTTGTTATAGCCAATATCATCAATTTTAATTTTATTTAATGAGATTCTTACATATTTGTAATTTATTTTTACTAGAATATAAAAGGCAAAAGAAAACTTAATAAATTCGTTTTCATTACATTTTTAAGTTTAACTATTGAACTTTTTTATTTTCGGAATATTCTCAGCCAGTTTTTTCTCTTCTTTCTTCAAAATTTCCGTTTATTACTAGAAGAGGCCTTATTAGGCCGGCTTCAATTTTCAGTGTCGGTGTGTTGTATCTATGGTAACATTTGTGAGACTTACTGGAAGCGTCAGTGATCTATGAACAATGTTACTCAGGTTGTTCCAATGTTTAGTTTCTTTGTGATCAATGGAGAAAGTTTTCTATTATCAACTAAAATATTTCGCTGCTAGAAGAAGTTTGAAATATTTAATGAAGTATGTAGGTGCCAACTTTACAATTTTTATCTTTAAATGGTAGTATATTTTTTGCAATATTACATTCTTGTCTTGATTCTGGTGATGGGATCTTGATTCAAGGAAGTGGGGTTGTCTCCCCCCATCTACCATTCACAGGCGCTCTATGATCCCCCTAAAGGTTAAGGCTCTGATCTTATTAAAATAATATAACTGTGAAGGGCATCCAGTGTTTATGGCTGATGTATCGTATAAGATGGATGAAAAGTTTTATGAGTTTAGGCTGAGTAGGCGCAGATTTTGTTGGATTCTGTGCAACAACTGGAAAATGCATTTTCTTGTCAACTTAAACATATAATGTTGATGTATTTTCCTTAAAGCAAGTTAACTCTTGATGTTTGCTTGTGTTATTTATAATGTTTCGTTTATATTAACCAAATTGGTTGCTATAAAATAACTGAAGTTTAACCTTTCTGATAAGAATAGGTCAATGATTTTTACTGTGGAGCAGTCGCGCGTGACGGAGCTCGTGAAATCGCGGTAGTTTCAGACTGTATCATAGGGAACAGAGTGTGGGATATAGGCGTGTGCAAACATAACAGTGCATATAATCACTTAAACACCGGAACAAAGAAATATAAGTGATCACAGAAGAGAAAACATAGATAATAGTGCCAAGTGATAGGTGCCCGCTCAGAATATGGAAGGGGAGTGGTTAGAGTGCTTCCACACAGTACGGAGTGATGTATTTGAAGAATAAGTGTGATCTAAGATCAGGGAGATAAGAGATAAGTATAGTTGTGTCAGTAAATGCAGTGAGTGCAGTGGAAAAGTTAGATGAACTAGTGACTGCAGTGCCTACAGGAAGGTAGAGATAGCAGGTACCGTGATTGAGGACCCCAGTGCCAGACGTATAGTACTGAGCCTTTTTGTGGTTATTTGGGGAGGTTTTGGGACTGGCCATGTGACACTGATAGCTGAGGGTCTTAAACCCTGCTCTGGAGAGCTGAATATCTTAATAGAACACTCAACACTTACTAAGGGGACGGTAACTGGTAAAGGACTTTAGCAGTGCCACACACACCAGTGCAACGCACAGGCGCATAGGCCAGAAAAACACACATATTGTAAGCAAGTTTATTCAGGCATACACGGGTACTACGCATGGATTGATATAAATAGCAACATTGTTGGAGAAAATCTTGTGAAGAGAAACTGGAGAGAGCCCAAAAAGCCAGAAAGTTATTTATTTTACTACTAAGTTAAGGTAGAATCCAGGAAAGTAGCTCAGGTGACAAGACAGTAACGCACACACACGTACATGCACATGTACTGGAAAACTTCATGTACAAACACATTAGGGACACTACAAGAGAGAGAGAGAGAGGAGAGGATGAACCAGCAAGACTGGACCTAGTATTCACCTTGAGTAGTACAGATATTGAGGGCATCACATATGAATAACCCCTTGGGGCCACCTATCATGTGGTTTTAGCTTCGAATACACAGTAGAGCTACAAGTGGAGGGGGAAGCAGGAAAGCCAGGACGAATGAAGCCAAACTACAAGAAAGGGGACTACACGTGAATGAGGAACTTCCTGAACGAGGTTCAGTGGGACAGAGAACTGGCAGGGAAGCCAGTTAATGAGATGATAGAATATGTAGCAACAAAATGCAAGGAGGCTGAGGAGAGGTTTGTACCCAAGGGTAACAGGAATGATGAAAAGGCCAGGATGAGCCCATGGTTCACCCAAAAATGCAGGGAGGCAAAAACCAAGTGTGCTAGGGAATGGAAGAAATATAGAAGGCAAAGGACCCAGGAGAATAAGGAGAGCAGTCGTAGAGCCAGAAATGAATATGCAGAGATAAGAAGGGAGGCCCAACGACAATATGAAAACGACATAGCAGCGAAAGCCAAATCTGACCCGAAGCTGTTATACAGTCACATCAGGAGGAAAACAACAGTCAAGGACCAGGTAATCAGGCTAAGGAAGGAAGGAGGAGAGAAAACAAGAAATGACCGTGAAGTATGTGAGGAACTCAACAAGGGATTCAAAGAAGTGTTCACAGAGGAGACAGAAGTGGCTCCATAAAGACGGAGAGGTGGGGTACACCACCAAGTGCTGGACACAGTACACACAACCGAGGAAGAAGTGAAGAGGCTTCTGAGTGAGCTAGATACCTCAAAGGCAATGAGGCCGGAAAACATCTCTCCATGGCTCTTGAGAGAGGGAGCAGAGGCGCTATGTGTACCCCTAACAACAATATTCAATACATCTATCGAAACAGGGAGATTGCCTGAGGCATGGAAGACAGCAAATGTAGTCCCAATCTTTAAAAAAGGAGACAGACATGAAGCACTAAACTACAGACCAGTGTTACTGGCTTGTATAGTATGCAAAGTCATGGAGAAGATTATGAAAAGAAGAGTGGTGGAACACCTAGAAAGGAATGATCTCATCAACAGCAGCCAACATGGTTTCAAGGATGGGAAATCCTGTGTCACAAACCTACTGGAGTTCTGACATGGTGACAGCAGTAAGGCAAGAGAGAGAGGGGTGGGTGAATTGCATTTTTTTGGACTGCAAGAAGGCGTTTGACACAGTTTCAAACAAGAGATTAGTGCAAAAACTAGAGGACCAAGCAGGGATAGCAGGAAAGGGACTACAATGGATCAGGGAATACTTGTCAGGAAGACAGCAGCGAGTCATGGTACGTGGCGAGGTGTCAGAGTTTGCGCCTGTGACCAGCGGGGTCCCACAGGGGTCAGTCTTAGGACCAGTGCTATTTCTGGTATTTGTGAACGACTTGACGGAAGGAACAGACTCCGATGTGTCCCTGTTTGCAGATGACGTGAAGTTCATGATAAGAATTCATTCGATCAAAGAGCAGGCAGAACTACAAAGGGATCTGGAAAGGCTGCAGATCTGGTCCAACAATTGGCTCCTGGAGTTCAACCCCACCAAGTGCAAAGTCATGAAGATTGGGGAAGGGCAAAGAAGACCGCAGACGGAGTACAGTCTAGGGGGGCCAGAGACTACAAACCTCGCTCAAGGCACATCTTCTAAAGCACACAGCAACCAAATAACTGCTGAAGCATATGGGCGCCTAGCAAACCTCAGAACAGCATTCCGACATCTTAATAAGGACTCGTTCAGGACCCTGTACACCACGTGCGTTAGGCCCATATTGGAGTATGCGGCACCAGATTGGAACCCACACCTAGCCAAGCATGTAAAAGAAACTAGAGAAAGTGCAAAGGTTTGCAACAAGACTAGTCCCAGAGCTAAGAGGTATGTTTTGTTAAGGGAAATCAACCTGACGACACTGGAGGACAGGAGAGATAGGGGGGACATGATAACGGCATACAAAATACTGAAAGGAATTGACAAGGTGGACAAAGTCAGGATGTTCCAGAGATGGGACACATCAACAAGGGGACACAATTGGAAGTTGAAGACACAGATGAATCACAGGGATGTTAGGAAGTATTTCTTCAGCCACAGAGTAGTCAGGAAGTGGAATAGTTTGGGAAGCGATGTATTAGAGGCAGGATCCATACATAGCTTTAAGCAGAGGTATGATAAAGCTCACGGTTCAAGGAGAGTGACCTAGTAGCGACCAGTGAAGAGGCAGGGCCAGGAGCTTGGACTCGACCCCTGCAACCTCAACTAGGTGAGTACAACTAAGTGAGTACACGTGAACATAAGAGGGCCATAAATTCTCACACACAAACACTTGTAGTATCTACCCTAATGGTTACATCTCAAATACCCTCTCCCACATCTCCTCGCCCACAGTCTCACCCACTCTCTCACCCACACTCACACCCACACTGTCTCATTCACACTCACACTGTCTCCCTCTCTCTCCTTTCATGTCTTCTAGCTCTCTCCTTCTCTCCCTCTCTCCTATTCCACTTTCTCTCTCTCCCTCTCTCCTATTCTTCTATCTCTCCCTCCTCCTGCTCCTCCATATCCTGATCCTACCCAACTCACACGCTCTCACACACTCTCCCACTCTCACACACTCTCTTACACTCTCTCACACTCCTTTTTACTCTCTTTTTTTTACTCTCTAACTCTATCTCTCTCTCTCTCACACTCCCACACTCACACACTCACTCTTGCTCTCTCTTACACTATCTCTTTTACACTCTATCTCACACACTCTCACTCTCTCCCACTCTCACACACTCTCACTCTCTCCCACTCTCACACACTCACTCACACTTCCTCTTTCACACTCTTGCTCTCCCACTCTCTCTCACTCTCCCTCTCACCTTCTCATACTATCTCTCCCATGATCTTCCTCACACTCTCTCACGTCTTCGCTCACACTCTCACAATCACACTTCCTCACACTCTCTCCCTCACTCACACTCTCACACCCTCTCTCACACTCTCTCACAATATCCCACTTTCTCATACTCTTTCACACACTCTCACAAGAACACTTCCTCACTCTTTCACACTCTCTCCCTTGTACTCTCACACTCTCTCACACTTTCACAATCTCACACTCTCTCATACTCTCACACTCTCTCGCACTCCCCCACACTCCCACACCCTGGTATACACACTCACAGTCCCTCACACTCCCTCACACTCTCTCACATTCCCTCACACTCCCTCACTCACACTCTCTCACTCATTCCCACTCACACTCAGCCATACCCACACTCTCACTCACACTCTCTCACTCACACTTTCTCAATCACACTCTCTCAGTCACACTTTCTCACTCACACTCCCTCACTCACACTCTCACCAACACTCCTGCTCACACTTTCCCATACCTTCGCACCAACACTCTCTCACTCATACACTCTCACTCACACACACTATCTATCTCTCTTTTCCTCTCTTGTCCCACTTTCTCTCCCTCTTCATCTTCATTCTCATCCTCCCTACTCCTCCTACTCCCCTCTCCGCCTTGCTTTTCTCCCTGTCCTCCCTAGCCTTCCCTTCATTTCTCTTCCCTCTGCTGCTTTCCCCTCCCTCTCACTATCCTCTTACCCCTACCTGCCTCCTACCCCCCGCCCCCCACAACAAACACCCCACCATCACACATGCACTCTTGGCATAAGTTCTTGCTTCCGTGGAAAAAAAAAACATTGGATACCAAAAACCAAGATGGAGAACCAGAGGACTGGTGGATGAAGCAAGGAGTGGACCTGGGAGAGAAGACTGGGAGGCAGAGCTCACAAGAAGAGAGGAGGAGTGGAGGAGGAGGCTGGAAGAGCTTGGCAAGTAAATGGAAAAGTAGCTGAGAAGAACAGGAAGTGGGAGTTACAACTTACAGCAGCAGAAGCTAAGATACAGAGCTTAGTAGAAGAACTAAAATGTCTCAAACAGCGTAAAGAACCAATGGACAATACAGCCACAACACCAAGAACTGCTACATCAGTCACAGATGTGATGTGATGCCTCTATCAGACCCAAGTGGGGCCCAGGATAAGGCAGGGAGAACAGCAGGAACTAATGATGGCACCACAGACAATGAAGGAGCTAAGCTATACACAAAGGCTTTAACAGACAACTGCCGTGTCCAGGAACTGATAAGCATAGGGACACCAGATAGGGAAGAGACAGTAAGAAGCAACATGTCAATGGCAGGAAGTAATTCGCATCAGAGGATGCTCAGGGAAGTACAGTGGGAGGACAAAAGGGAGAGGGCAGTTTTTGTCTATAGGCTCCAAGAAGTAGATGGGGAAACTTACAAAGCAAGGAAACAGGAGGAAAAAAAGCGATTGGAAGCATCATGAAAGCAATAGAGAGGACGACTTGACCCAACTGACAAATTTTCGGAGAACTGGGTGGTTTGCGAGAGGAAAAAAGCATCCAGTCAAAGTGATTTTCAAGGCAGAGTCAGCTCGAAACCGGATCCTGCAGAAGAAAGTGCGCCTAAGGGACAAAGTGGAGTTCCAGAGTGTGTACCTCGTCAGAGACAGAACACAAGAAGAAAGGATGATACTGAAGGAGAGGGTGAAATGTTGCAAGGAGGAATGAGAGGTAAGGAAGGTGGGAAGCAAGGGAAACCAGGCCCAGGAGGAAGAACAAACACAATCGCTTTCAGTACGACTCAGAGAAGGAACCATCCATGACAATCCCTAACCAGTCAAACAACCTAACCCAAAACTCACTCAGAGTACCCTCTGCCCTCATCCCCCTCGCCACAATCCCCACCCCAACAGTAGCCCACTGCAACCCACACACTATATCTTCTATCCCCATCCCCCTCACTACAACCCCCACACTCACTGAAACCCCGATTAGCCCTCTGTCCTCACCCCTCCCACCACAGGCCTACCCTCCCTGTCAAGTCACCTGCTACTCCTAACCCACTATTCTCCCCAGACCACAGTTATAGAAAAGAAGTTGAAGGTTTGGTACATGAACGCGGATTGAATAACGAATAAATGTGAGGAATGGCATGAAAGAATCAAAATGTCCCCAGATATCATAGCAGTCACAGAAACGAAACTCATGGGGACAATAACAGATGCAATCTTCCCACCCAGATATCAGACCCTGAGGAAGGATAGATACAGCAGAGGGGGAGGAGGGGTTGCACTGCTTATTAATTAAAAATCGGTGGGGTTATCAAGAAATGGAAGGAGTGGACGTGATTGGAGAAAGGGAATACATACTTCAGTCAGGTGAACATAAGGTAATCGTTGCAGTGATGTATAACCCACAACAGAATTGCAGGAGGCTAAAAGAGGAATATGATGAGTGCAACAGAGCAATGGTGGACACACTAGATGAGGTGACAAGAAGAGCTCATTCGAGAAGAGCAAAGTTACTGGTTATGGGCGACTTCAACCACAGGGAGATTGATTGGGAAAACCTGGAGCCACATGGGGGTCCCAAAACATGGAGACCCAAGATGATGGATGTGGTATTGGAAAACCTCATGCACCAACATGAGAGATGGGAGGATGACCCAGCAAAACTGGACTTGTGTTCACCCTGAGTAGCTCAGACACTGAGGACATCATATATGAAATGCCACTCGGAGCTAGTGACCACGTGGTTCTGAGCTCTGAATACATCGTAGAGCTAAAAGTGGAGAGGGTAACAGGAGTAGAAAGGGAAAAGCCAAAGTATGAAAGGGGGAACTACACAAGTATGAGGAGCTTCTTGCAGGAGGTTCAGTGGGAAAGAGAGTTGGTAGGAAAGTCAGTAAACGAAATGATGGACTTCGTAACAACAAAATGCAAGGAGGCAGAGGAAAGGTTTGTTCCTAAGGGTAACAGAAATAATGAGAAGAAGAGAACGAGCCCTTGGTTTACCCAAAGGTGAAGGGAGCTAAAAACTAAGTGCTCTAGAGAATGGGAAGAAAAAGTACAGAAGGGAAAGAACTCAGAAGAATAAAGAAATTAGTCAACAAGCCAGAAACGAGTATGCACAGATAAGGAGTGAGGCCCAGGGGCAGTACGAAAACGACATAGCATCGAAGTCAAGTCTGACCTGAAACTTCTTTATAGACACATCAGGAGTAAGACAACATTTAAGGACCAGGTAATGAGGCTGAAGAAAGAAGGTAGGGAGCTCACAAGAAATAACCAACAAGTATGTGAGAAGCTCAACATGAGATTTCAGGAAGTATTTACAGAGGAGGCTGAAGGGGCACTGGGAAGACAAAACAGTGGGGAACACTGACAAGGAATATACCAACAAGTGTTAGATGAAATACAACTGAGGAGGAGGTGAAGAAGTTCCTAAGTGACCTTGGTACCTCAAAGGCGGTGGGACCGGACAACATCTCTCTGTGGGTCCTTAGAGAGGGAGCAGAGACACTGTGTGTGCGACTAACCACAGTCGTCAACACATCCATTGAAACTGGGGAACTACCTGAGGTATGGAAGATGGCAAATGTAGTCCCCATCTTTAACCCTTTGACTGTTTTGGTCGTATATATACGTCTTACTTGCCACTGTTTTGGACGTATTAATACGCGTAAATTCTAGCGGCTTCAAATCAAGCAGGAAAAAGCTGGTAGGCCCACATGTGAGAGAATGGGTCTGTGTGGTCAGTGTGCACCACATAAAAAAAATCCTGCAGCACGCAGTGCATAATGAGAAAAAAAACTCTGACCGTTTTTTTGGATTAAAATGCTGACTTTGAGGTGTGTTTTCGTATAGTATTTATCATTGTATTCTCGTTGTCATGATCTCATGTGATAAAATGGAAAACATATTACAGAAATAGATGGCTTTGATTAGTTTCACGATTAAAACGACCTTGAAAATGAGCTCAAACTAGTGGAAATCTTCGATTTTTACCAATGTTCAGGAGTAAGCAAATCACACCACACGCCCAATACACATCAACTGGGGAGTCTAATATTCTTTCACTAGTGCACTGATATTATTTATACCATTTTTACAGTAATGCAGTAGTCTGCATAACAGCAAATTTTGTATTATTTGTATGAAGAAAAAATCAAAATAGAAAGCAATAGTAATATAAGAGGGGCCTAGAGACGTAACTAATGAACAGAGGATATGTTATTTTAGTGCCAAGAATGTCTACATTGTTTATTCTGGACCCTAATTTGAAATTGGCATCTTTTTTAATTTGGGTGAAATGGCCAAATTGCCAATTTCTGACCACTTTATTGGGTGGTTCAAATCGGTAAATGGGCAGTTTCTTGTACTCAACTGAAAGAAACAATGGAGTTCTAAAGAAATAGCTATGAGTTTGGTCAACTGGAACTACGGAATTGGCCAAAAACAGGGCTCAAAGTTGGCGAAATCGCTGATGCGTACATGTTGCTGAGACAGCTAACTTCGCAGGAGCATAATTCCGCGAGTTTTCAACCAAATTTTGTACTTTTGGTGTCATTACCATCGGGAAACTTTCTCTATAATTTCATAAGTAATTGTTTTTTTTTCCAAAAATTTTGCGACACAGAATGTTTCAAAAATGGGCTAGAGACAGTTGAAGGGTTAAGAAAGGAGACAGAAATGAAGCACTAAACTATAGACCAGTGTAGTATGCAAAGTCATGGAGAACATTATCAGGAGAGTGGTGGAGCTTGGAGGGGAACAAGGTTATAAACGAGAGCCAGCACGGAGTCATGGAAAGCAAATCCTGTGTCATAAACCTACTAGAGTTTTATGACAATGTTACTGAAGTAAGAAATGAGAGGGAGGGGTGAGACGATTGCGTTTTCTTGGACTGCAAGAAAGCCTTCGACACAGTTCCTCACAAGAGATTAATTAGTACAGAAGCTAGAGGATCAGGCACATATAACAGGAAAGGCACTGCAATGGATCAGAGAATACCTAACAGGGAGGCAACAGCGAGTCATGGTCCGTGATGAGGTATCACAGTGGGTGCCTGTGACGAGCTGGTTCCCACAGGGGTCAGTCCTGGGACCAGTGCTATTCTTGGCATATGTGAACGATATGACGGAAGGGATAGACTCAGAAGTGTCCCTGTTTGCAGATGATGTGAAGTTTATTAGGAGAATTAAATCAGATGCGGACCAGACAGGACTACGAAAGAGACCTGGACAGGCTGGACGCAAGGTCCAGCAACTGGCTCCTAGAATTTAACCCCGCCAAATGCAAAGTCATGGAGATCGGAGAAGGGCAAAGAAGACCGCAGACAGGGTATAGGCTAGACGGCCAATGACTGCAAATATCATTCAAGGAGAAAGATCTAGGGGTGAGTATAATACCGAGTACGTCGCCAGAAGCACACATTAACCAGATAACTGCTGCGGCATATGGGCGTATGGCAAACCTGAGAATAGCATTCCGGTACCTCAGTAAGGAATCGTTCAAGACTTTATACACTGTGTCAGGAGGGTCAGGGGAGACATGATAACGACATACAAAATAATGCGTGGAATAGACAAAGAGGACAGGGACAGGATGTTCCAGAGATGGGAGACAGAAACAAGTGGTCACAATTGGAAGCTGAAGACTCAAATGAGTCAAAGGGATGTTAGGAAGTATTTCTTTAGCCACAGAGTTGTTAGGAAGTGGAATAGTCTGGCAAGCGATGTAGTGGAGGCAGGAACCATACATAGTTTTAAGACGAGGTATGATGAAGCTCATGGAGCAGGGAGAGGGAGGACCCAGTAGCGGTCAGTGAAGAGGCGGGGCCAGGAGCTGAGTCTCGACCCCTGCAACCACAATTAGGTGAGTACAGTTTAAATTAAGAAGATGAACTTTAATCTGTCTGTAATAACTTTTTGAACTTTTATCTGCTTATAATAACTGTGTGAACATTTATCTGCCTATAATAAGTATGTGAACTTTTATCTGCCTGTAATAACTTTGTGAACTTTTATCTGTCTGTAATAACTGTGTGAACTTTCATCTTCCTATAACTGTGTGAACTTTTATCTGCCTATAATTGTGTGAACTTTTATCTGCCTATAATTGTGTGAACTTTTATCTGCCTATAATAACTATGTACTCTAATGGCAACTGTTGAATTTTTTCCTCAAATTTAAAAAAAAAACTAACAGAAATACATATGTACTTAGTGATCATCCTTCTTAAAAAATTTCACTCTCACACAGAGAAATGTTTGGAATAATTTTGTCCTGGGTGTAACCCAATTTTAATTTTTGGTGGAAATTGAGAAAATTGAAAAACTGCTGTCATGCAATAGTATCTGAGTGTCACATCTGATTACCTTCTATGCTTTAACACTAACTATAAAATAATGCAGCTTTTGAGCTGCTCTGTGCTTAAATTACTAATATATTTCATAACACTGTTGTCTCTGAGCAAAAACTCCTGCTACTTAATGGATCATTTGAGTTAAATTTTGACTGTGAGTATCCAAAATTAAACAAAAATTACAAGCTAATTCTACAATCAGTACTATTCCAATCACGCGCATTAAGGTACATAGGAATGCTGATGAAATAACTAGATTTGCAGTTCAAACAATCTGTCTCTAGCTTTCCAATCAGTTCCTTTTCGTATCTTGTAAAATTGTGTTCCCTCGTCCTTCTCTCTGCCTGTGTCATCAGGTTTGGTTTCATCAACTCTCCTTACAGAGTATTTCCATCAGACCTGGAACTACTCTCCTTGCAAACTTTAGGATCTTTATGTTTTTACGCACACGTTTGACCAGGCATGGGCTTTGTGTTGGAATTTATGTGTGTGTGTGTGTGTGTGTGTGTGTGTGTGTGTGTGTGTGTGTGTGTGTGTGTGTGTGTGTGTTCGTGTGTGTGTGTGTGTGTGTGTGTGTGTGTGTGTGTGTGTGTGTGTGTGTGTGTGTGTGTGTGTGTGTGTGTGTGTGTGTGTGTGTGTGTACGTGTGTACTCACCTGTACGTGGTTGCAGGGGTCGTGTCATAGCTCCTGGCCCACCTCTTCACTGGTCGCTATCAGGTCACTCCCTCACTGCTCCGTGAGCTTTATAGTACCTCTTCTTAAAGCTATGGATCCTGCCTCCACAGCCTCCCTTTCTAGACGATTCCACCTCATGACAACTCTGTAACTGAAGAAATACTTCTTAACATTCCTGTGGCTCATCTGAGTCTTCAAGTTCAAATTATAACCCCTTGGTGATGTGTCCAATCTCTGAAACATCCTGTCCCTGTCCACTTTGTTGATTCCTCTCAGTATTTTATATGTTGTTATCATGTCCCCACCTGTCCCTCCTGTTCTCCAGTGTCGTCAGGTCAATTCCTTTAACTCCGGGACTAATCTCGTTGCAAACCTTTACACTTTCTCTAATTTCTTGACATGCTTGGCAAGGTGTGGGTTAAAAACTGATGATGCATAGTCCAACATGGTCCTGATGTACACTGTGTACACAGTCCTGAACGACTCATTACTGAGATGTCGGAATGATATTCTTAGCTTCGATAGTTGCCCGTATGCCGAAGCAGTTATTTGGTTGATGTGCGCCTCAGAAGATGTTTGGTGTTACTCTCGCCCCGAGATCCTGTACCTTGAATGAGGTTTGTAGTCTTCGGCACCCTAGACTGTATTCTGTGTGCGGTTTTCTTTGCTCTTCCTCGAACTTTGTGACTTTGCACTTGGCGGGGTTGAACTCCGGGAGCAATTTGCTGGACCAGGTTTGTAGCCTTTCCAGATCTCTTTGTAGTCCTGCCTGATCATCCTCCGATTGAATTCTCCTCATTAACTTGACATCGTCTTCAAACAGAGACATTTCTGAGATTATTCCTTCCGTAATGTCATTCACGTATACATGAAACAGCACCGGCCCTAGACTGACTCATGTGGAACCTCGCTCGTAAAGGTGCCCACTTCGACACCTTGTAGCGTACAATGACTCGCTGCTGCCTTCCTATGAGGTGGTCTCTGATCCATTGCAGTGCCTTCCATGTTATACTTGTCCTGTCCTCCAGCTTTTGAAATAATCTCTTGAATGGACCTGGGTCAAAAGCTTTCTTACAGTCCAAGAAAATGCAACATACCTACCCCTCTCTCCCTTGTCTTACTGCTGTCACCTTGTCATACAACTCAAGTAGGTTTGTGAGACAGGATTTTTCGTCTCTGAATCCGTTCTGGTTGTCGTTGATATAAGCTCATTCCTTTCTGGGTGCTCCACCACTCTTCATCTAATATTCTTCTCCATGACTTTGCATACTATGCATGTCACTGATACGGGTCTGTAGTTTAATGTAGTGTAGTTCTGTGTGTGTGTGTGTGTATGTGTGTATGTGTGTACGGGTGTGAATGTGTGTTTGAGGTTGTGTGTACTCACCTAGTTGTACTCACCTAGTTGAGGTTGCAGGGGTCGAGTCCAAGCTCCTGGCCCCGCCTCTTCGCTGGTCGCCACTAGGTCACTCTCCCTGAACCATGAGCTTTATCGTACCTCTGCTTAAAGCTACGTATGGATCCTGCCTCCACTACATCTCTTCCCAAACTATTCCACTTCCTGATTACTCTGTGGCTGAAGAAATACTTCCTAACATCCCTGTGATTCATCTGTGTCTTCAGCTTCCAACTGTGTCCCCTTGTTGCTGTGTCCAGTCTCTGGAACATCCTGTCTTTGTCCACCTTGTCATTTCCTCTCAGTATTGTGTTAGTCGTTATCATGTCGCCCCTATCTCTCCTGTCCTCCAGTGTCGTCAGGTTGATTTCCCTTAACCTCTCCTCGTAGGACATACCTCTTAGCTCTGGGACTAGTCTTGTTGCAAACCTTTGCACTTTCTCTAGTTTCTTTACATGCTTGGCTAGGAGTGGGTTCCAAACTGGTGCCGCATACTCCAATATGGGCCTAACGTACACGGTGTACAGGGTCCTGAACGACTCCTTATGAAGATGTCGGAATGCAGTTCAGAGGTTTGCCAGGCGCCCATATGCTGCAGCAGTTATTTGGTTGATGTGTGCTTCAGGAGATGTGCCTGGTGTTATGCTCACCCCAAGATCTTTTTCCTTGAGTGAGGTTTGTAGTCTCTGGCCCCCCTATACTGTACTCCCTCTGCGGTCTTCTTTGCCCTTCTCCAATCTTCATGAGTTTGCACTTGGTGGGATTGAACTCTAGGAGCCAATTGCTGGACCAGGTCTGCAGCCTGTCCAGATCCCTTTGTAGTTCTGCCTGGTCTTTGATCGAATGAATTCTTCTCATCAGCTTCACGTCATCTGAGAACAGTGACACCCCAGAGTTTATTCCTTCTGTCATGTCGTTCACAAATACCAGAAACAGCACTGGTCCTAAGACTGATCCCTGTGGGACCCCGCTGGCCACAGGTGCCCACTCCGACACCTCGCCACGTACCATTACTCGCTGTTGTCTTCCTGACAAATATTCCCTGATCCATTGTAGTGCCTTCCCTGTTATCCCTGTTTGGTCCTCCAGTTTTTGCACTAATCACTTGTGTGGACTGTGTCAAACGCGTTCTTGCAGTCCAAGAAAATGCAATCCATTCACCACTCTCTCTCTTGTCTTACTGCTGTCACCTTGTCATAGAACTCCAGTAGGTTTGTGACACAGGATTTCTCGTCCCTGAAACCATGTTGGGTGCTGTTGATGAGATCATTCCTTTCTAGGTGTTCCACCACTCTTCTTTTGATAATCTTCTCCATGACTTTGTATACTATACATGTCAGCGACACTGGTCTGTAGTTTAGTGCTTCATGTCTGTCTCCTTTTTTAAAGATTGGGACTACATTTGCTGTCTTCCATGCCTTAGGCAATCTCCCTGTTTCGATAGATGTATTGAATGTTGTTGTTAGGGGTACACATAGCGCTTCTGCTCCCTCTCTCAGGACCCATGGAGAGATGTTGTCTGGCCCCATTGCCTTTGATGCATCTAGGTCACTCAAAAGCCTTTTCACTTCTTCCTCGGTTGTGTGTACCGTGTCTAGCACCTGGTGATGTGCCACACCTCTCCGTCCCTCTGGAGCCCCTTCTGTCTCCACTGTGAACACTTCCTTGAATCTCTTGTTGAGTTCCTCACATACTTCACGGTCATTTCTTGTTGTCTCTCCTCCTTCCTTCCTTAGCCTGATTACCTGGTCCTTAACTGTTGTTTTCCTTCTGATGTGGCTGTATAACAGTTTCGGGTCAGATTTGGCTTTCGCTGCTATGTCGTTTTCATATTGTCGTTGGGCCTCCCTTGTTATCTGTGCATATTCGTTTCTGGCTCTATGACTGCTCTCCTTATTCTCCTGGGTCCTTTGCCTTCTATATTTCTTACATTCCCTAGCACACTTGGATTTTGCCTCCCTGCACCTTTGGATGAACCATGGGCTCATCCTGGCTTTTTCATTATTCCTGTTTCCCTTGGGTACAAACCTCTCTTCAGCCTCCTTGCACATTGTTGCTACATATTCCATCATCCCATTAACTGGCTTCCCTGCCAGTCCTCTGTCCCACTGAACCTCGTTCAGGAAGTTCCTCATTCCCGCGTAGTCCCCTTTCCTGTAGTTTGGTTTCATTTGTCCTGGCCTTCCTGCTTCCCCCTCCACTTGTAGCTTTACTGTGTATTCGAAGCTCAAAACCACATGATCGCTGACCCCAATGGGTCTTTCATATGTGATGTCCTCAATATCTGCATTGCTCAAGGTGAATACTAAGTCCAGTCTTGCTGGCTCATCCTCTCCTCTCTCTCTTGTAGTGTCCCTTACGTGTTGGTATATGAAGTTTTCCAGTACCACCTCCATAATCTTAGCCCTCCATGTATCTTGGCCCCCATGTGGCTCCAAGTTCTCCCAGTCGATCTCCTTGTGGTTAAAGTCGCCCATGATCAGGAGCTTTGCCCTGCATGCATGAGCTTTTCTGGCCACTGCAGCCAGTGTGTCAACCATCGCTCTATTGTTCTCGTCATACTTATGCCCTGGTCTCCTGCTGTTCTGTGGTGGGTTATACATCACTGCAATTACCACCTTGGGACCTCCAGAGTGAAGTGTTCCCGCTATGTAATCACTTTCTTATCCACTGTCTCCTCTCTCCAGCTCATCAAAATTCCATCGGTGTTTGATAAGCAGTGCCACTCCTCCACCCCCTCTGTTCCTTCTGTCTTTTCTCAGGATCTGGTATCCCGTTGGAAAGATGGCATCTGTTATCATACATGTAAGCTTGGTTTCTGTGAGTGCTATGATGTCCGGTGATGTCTCTTTGACTCTTTCGTGCCACTCCTCCCACTTGTTTGTTATTCCATCAGAGTTTGCGTACCATACCTTCAGTTTCCTTTCCAATACTGTGGTTTGGGGGGCCTGTGGGGGTGGGAGACCTGGTAGCATACTGTGGGATTCTATGATTGGGGGTTGGGTGGAAGCTGTGGGTATAGATTGTAGTTTGTGTTAGGATGGTGTGATAGGTTGTGGGGCTCTGAGGATAGTTGTGTGTGTGCATACCCTTGCTTCTCTGTTCTGCTCTGACTGACCTCTGCTGGTTCCATCCTTGTTTCCTTTCCTATCTCCTTTCGCTTTTTTGTCCTCTCCCTCAGCTGCTGTCTCTCTGTTTGTGTTCTGTCTCTGTCTAGGAACACCTTCTTGTACTCTTCCGAGTTTTTCAACCTTGGTTTCTCTTGGAGGATCCATTTCCTCACTGTTTCTGTCCTGAGAATCAGCTTGATCGGTCGGTTTCTCCCCTACACATATTCCCCTATTCTCTGAAAATTTACAATCTCGTCCATGTCTTCTCCCCCTATTTTCGTGATGATTTTCCCAATCTCCTTTCTTTCTTCCTGCCGTCTTTCAGTGATTGTCTTTTCCTCTCTCTCCCGAAGCCCATGGATAAACTCTAATTTTGCCCTTTCCTCCTCCCATTGCCTTTCCCTCTGTGACTCTGGTTCCTGCCTGTATATGATCATTTTCTTAATTGATTTTTCCAGTGGCTCTTGGTAGCATGGTTGTGCCTCAGCATTCGACTTATCTCCCTCTCTATCTGCCCCCAACTGCTCTTTCCTTTTACTCCCTGACCCTTCTTTGCAGGCTGATATGTCCTTAGCATAATTCATATCTCCTTCCTTTCTGTTCATCCTCTCAGCTTCATATGCTGTGTCTTCTCTGGTCACTGCCCCTGAGACTTGCTTCAGCTTGTTTACCTCAAACTCTTACCCTGTCTACCGCAGTTTCGACTTGGGCCTCCCATTTCTTCGTCTCCTTCTCCAACCTCTTTTCCCATTTCGCAGAGAGCTCTTTCTCCATTTTTTCAGAAAGCTCTCCTAATTTTCTCTCCCATTCTTGCTTCATCCTTTTCCACTGCTCCTCCATCCATTCCTCCCTACCAATACCATTGTCATCTGATCCCTGATTCCTACGAGTCCAACCAGTTTTTTTTTTTTATTATTTATTTTTTTTTATTTAGTAAAGGAAAGAGAGAGAAAGAGAGAGAGAAAGAGAAAGAGAGAGAGAGAGAGAGAGAGAGAGAGAGAGAGAGAGAGAGAGAGAGAGAGAGAGAGAGAGAGAGAGAGAGAGAGAGAGAGAGAGAGAGAGAGAAAAAAAGAAAGAGAGAGAGAGTGGGAGAGTGAAAAGGAAAAGGGGGAGAGAGTGAGAGAACGAGAGAAAAAGAGAAGGGAAAGATAGGAGGAGAGAGGGGAGAGAGTGAAAAGGGAAAAGAGAGAGAGACAGAGAGAGAGAGAGAGAGAGAGAGAGAGAGAGAGAGAGAGAGAGGAGAGAGAGAGAGAGAGAGAGAGAGAGAGAGAGAGAGAGAGAGATGTAGTCCCTGTTCACAAAAAGAAGAGCAGAGCAGAAATCAGCAACTACAGACCAGTGTCACTCCTGTCAATCACTGGTAAGATCCTTGAAACAATTATCTCAAGACAAATGACAGATTTTTTTGACTACCACTCACTACTTTGTGATCGTCAATATGGCTTCAGGAAAGGTTACTCTGCTGCTGATCTGTTGCTAAACCTCTCCACTAAGTGGCACCAGTCACTGGATGAATCCAAAGTCAGCTGTGTGGTAGCACTGGACATTGCTGGCGCTTTCGACCGGGTGTGGCACCAGGGCCTCTTAGCAAAACTTCAAGCACTGGGAATTGCAGGCTCTACGCTATGTCTCTCAGTGATTACCTTCATGGTAGATCTCTAAGTGTAGTCCTCAATGGAACGGAATCAGCAAGGCATCCTATTGGGGCAAGCGTTCCACAAGGAAGCGTGCTGGGTCCACTGTTATGGAATGTCTACTTCAACGACCTTCTTCATCTCATCCCAGAATCACATGCATATGCAGACGACTGTACACTGACATTCACTTATCCAAGAGAAGAAATGCCAGCTGCTCTAAGCTACATCAATCACCAGCTGAGAGCTATATCAGCTTGGGGAAATAGATGGCAAGTAACATTTGCACCTGAGAAAACGCAAATGATGATCGTCTCTAGGCACCATGATGGTAATGCTGGCGCAGTAGTAAGGATGAATGGGACGATGTTGGCACCTGGAGAAGAAGTTGATATCCTTGGGGTGAAATTTGGTGACTCCAAACTAACCATGAAGAACCATGTTGTAAATCTTGCAAACAAGGCAGCCAGGAAGCTTACAGCACTTGCCGTATCTCGCATCTGCTTGACAGTAGGGGTTGCAAGATCCTATACGAGGCACAAGTACGCTCACACCTTGAGTATGCTCCACTTTCTTGGTTTGCCTGCCCCCTCTCATCTGCGACTGCTGGACAGAGTAGAGAACAGAGCAAGACGTCTCATCTCTCGCCTGGACCCATCCTGGATAGATCTGTCATTTCAGCAGAGCCTTCAACATAGGAGGGATGTGGGGTGGCCTTACTGTTATGTACAAGGCCAATATTGTCAAAATACCACACTTGGATCCACTTCGAGGACAACGTGAAACAAGCTTTTATGCCACAAGACGGGCAGAAAGCAGCAACTTCACTCTGGCTGTACCCTTCTCCAGAACATCACTCCATCTGAGATCATACATACCCAGGATGACTCCAGTATGGAACACATTCTGTACAGCATAATGATATCAACGAGATAAAGTCAGTTGATCAAATGAAAATGCTGGCCCACAGATGGCTCCAACTTCATCCTGTCCCGTACTTGTATGTCTCATAACAATAAAAATGCTTTCAAATGAGCTGATGTAGGTAACAGCTCTTAGCTTGCCAATAAAGTTAGGAATCCTTAACCTGTAATATAGCTGTCAATAAAGCTAGGGATCCTAACCTTGTACAAACCCTGTAGAGAGAGAGAGAGAGAGAGAGAGAGAAAGAGAGCATAATGATGTCAAAGAGATAAAGTCAGTTGATCAAATGAAAATGCTGGCCCACAGATGGCTCCAACTTCATCCAGTTCCCTACTTGTATGTCTCAAAACAATCAAAATGCTTTCAAATGAGCTGATGTAGGTAACAGCTCTTACCTCGCCAATAACGTTAGGAATCCTTAACCTGTAAATAGCTTGTCAATAAAGCTAGGGATCCTTAACCTTGTCAAACCCTGTGTGAAAAAAAAAAAGAGAGAGAGAGAGAGAGAGAGAGAGAGAGAGAGAGAGAGAGAGAGAGAGAGAGAGAGAGAGAGAGAGAGAGAGAGAGAGAGAGAGAGAGAGAGAGAGAGAGAGAGAGAGAGAGAGAGAGAGAGAGAGAGAGAGGAAGAGAGAAAAAGAGGAAGAGAGAGAAAAAGAGAGAGTAGAGAACAGAGCAAGACGTCTCATCTCTCGCCTGGACCCATCCTGGATAGATCTGGCATTTCAGCAGAGCCTTCAACATAGGAGGGATGTGGCCTTACTGTTATGTACAAGCAAAATACTGTCAAAGTACCACACTTGGATCCACTTCGAGGACAGTGTGAAACAAGCTTTTATGCCACAAGACGGGCAGAAAGCAGCAACTTCACTCTGGCTGAACCCTTCTCCAGAACATCACTCCATCTGAGATCATATATACCCAAGATGACTCAAGT
This sequence comes from Cherax quadricarinatus, assembly GCF_038502225.1. Taxonomy (NCBI): domain Eukaryota; kingdom Metazoa; phylum Arthropoda; class Malacostraca; order Decapoda; family Parastacidae; genus Cherax; species Cherax quadricarinatus. Next base: position 3,603,632 of record NC_091361.1, on the reverse strand, counting down.
ATGGAACACATTCGTACAGCATAACGATGTCAACGAGATAAAGTCAGTTGATCAAATGAAAATGCTGGCCCACAGATGGCTCCAACTTCATCCTGTTCCCTACTTGTATGTCTCATAACAATAAAAATGCTTTCAAATGAGCTGATGTAGGTAACAGCTCTTACCTTGCCAATAAAGTTAGGAATCCTTAACCTGTAAATAGCTTGTCAATAAAGCTAGGGATCCTTAACCTTGTCAAACCTTGTGTAAAAAAAAAAAAAAAAAGAGGGAGAGGAAGAGAGAGAGAAAAAGAGAGAGGAAGAGAGAGAAAGGGAGAGAGAAGAAGAGAGAGAGAGAGAGGAAGAGAGAGAGAGGAATAGAGAGAGAGGAAGGAAGAGAAAGAGTAAGAGAGAGAGGAAGAGACAGAAAGACTAGGAGAGATAGAGAGAGAGAGAGAGAGAGAGAGAGAGAGAGAGAGAGAGAGAGAGAGAGAGAGAGAGAGAGAGAGAGAGAGAAGAATAGAGAGAGAGAGAGAAGAATAGAGAGGAAAAGAGACAAAGAGACAGAGAGAGAAGGAAGGGTTAGAGGGTCAATTCACATAAAGGTGTGAAACCCTGTATATGTGTGTGAATGTGTATGTGCATATGTGTGTGTGTGTGTGTATGTGTATGTGCATATGTGTGTGCATGTGTGTGTGTGTGTGTGTTACAGCTATTCAAGTGCCTAACAGCAGATCCTGTTCTCACCTAGTTTGTGTGCATGTGTGTGTGTATGTGTGCGTTTATGTAAGCAGTCCTTATTTCCCTTGTATGTACTACATATGTTTTGCATATGTACCCTATCTCTTGGTTTCCACTGTACTGTCTTGTGTGCCTAAAATTACGTAAATTCACATAAAGGTGTGAAATCCTGTATATGTGTGTGTGTGTGTGTTTATGTGTGTATGTGTGTGTGTGTGTGTGTGTGTGTGTGTGTGTGTGTGTGTGTGTGTGTGTGTGTGTGTGTGTATGTGTGTGTGTGTGTGTGTGTGTGTGTGTGTGTGTATTTGTGTGTGTGTGTTGTGTGGGTGTTGCGTGTGTGTATGTGTGTGTGTATGCGTGTGTTTATGTAAGAAGTCCTTATTTCCTTCGTATGTACTACATATGTTTTGCATATGCACCCAATCTCTTGGTTCCCACTGTACTGTCTTGTGCCTAAAATTACGTTCAATTCTGTATGCTAGGCTATGCTAGGCTACCTCTCATACTAGGCTATCTATCATTAACTGCTTAACTCTCCTAAATCTCAATAAATTCTATTAAATGCCAGTAAATGCTGCTTATTCTAATTCTGATAGCTCGAGGAGAGTGACCCCCAATTTCTAGTTAGAGACTGGTGCTGACCCCATGGAACTCAAACTAGGTGAATATTACTTGCGGTTGGCAGTGGAGTAACGTTGTCGTCCGTCCTGGGTCCCAGTAGTTGAAAATGCTTCATGCTTCTCGGTAATTTTTTCCACTAACTTCCTGTAGGCACTGTAGTCTCTAGCTCATCTATTTTTTTTCACTCACTCACTGTATTTACTGACACATCTATACATATCTCTTATCTCCCTGATCTTGAGTCGCACTTATTCTTCAAATACCCCACTGCATTATTATAGCAACACTACTTAGGGCTGATACAACCATTCACCTTCCTTCCAAAGGCCCCCACATAGTAACTGTCACTATTTACTAAATTGCTTTTCTGTGATCACTTATATTTCCTTTTTTCGGGGCTTAAGTGATTATATTCACTCTTATGCGTGCACATGCCTATATCCCACACTCTATTCCTTAAGGTACAGTCAGAAATTACCACCAAAACACGAGCTCAAACTGTGTGACTCCTCCACGAGTGTGTGTGTGTGTGTGTGTGTGTGTGTGTGTGTGTGTGTGTGTGTGTGTGTGTGTGTGTGTGTACTCACCTAGTTGTACTCAACTAGTTGAGGTTGCAGGGTCGAGGCCTAGCTCCTGGCCCCGCCTCTTCACTGGTCGCTATTAGGTCACTCTCCCTGAACCATGAACTTCATTATACCTCTGCTTAAAGCAATGTATGGATCCTGCCTCCACTACATCGCTTCCCAAACTATTCCACTTCCTCACTACTCTGTGGCTGAATAAATACTTCCTAACATCCCTGTGATTCATCTATGTCTTCAACTTCCAACTGTGTCCCCTTGTTGCTGTGTCCTATCTCTGGAACATCCTGTCATTGTCCACCTTATCAATTCCTCTCAGTATTTTGTATGTCGTTATCATGTCCCCCCTATCTCTCCTGTCCTCCAGTGTCGTCAGGTCGATTTCCCTTAATCTCTCCTCGTAGGACATATCCCTTAGCTCTGGGACTAGTCTTGTTGCAAACCTTTGCACTTTCTCTAGTTTCTTTACGTGCTTGGCTAGTTGTGGGTTCCAAACTGGTGCCGCATACTCCAATATGGGTCTAACGTACACGGTGTATAGGGTCCTGAACGATTCCTTATTAAGATGTCGGAATGCTTTTCTGAGGTTGGCTAGGCGCCCAAATGCTGCAGCAGTTATTTGGTTGATGTGTGCCTCTGGAGATGTGCCTGGTGTTATAATCACCCCTAGAACTTTTTCCTTGAGCGAGGTTTGTAGTCTGTGGCCCCCAAGACTGTACTCCGTCTGCGGTCTTCTTTGCCCTTCCCCAATCTTCATGACTTTGCACTTGGTGGGGTTGAACTCCAGGTGCCAATTGCTGGACCAGGTCTGCAGCCTTTCCAGATCCCTTTGTAATTCTGCCTGGTCTTTGATCGAATGAATTCTTCTCATCAACTTCACGTCATCTGCCAACAGGGACACTTCGGAGTCTATTTCTTCCGTCATGTCGTTCACAAATACCATAAGCAGCACTGGTTCTAGGACTGACCCCTGTGGGACCCCGCTGGTCACAGACGCCCACTCTGACACCTCGCCACGTACCATGACTCGCTGCTGTCTTCCTGACAAGTATTCCCTGATCCATTGTAGTGCCTTCCCCGTTGTCCCTGCTTGGTCCTCCAGTTTTTGCACTAATCTCTTGTGTGGAACTGTGTCAAACGCCTTCTTGCAGTCCAAGAAAATGCAATCCACCCACCCCTCTCTCTCTCTTGTCTTACTGCTGTCACCATGTCATAAAACTCCAATAGGTTTGTGACACAGGCTTTCCCTTCCCTGAAACCATGTTGGCTGCCGTTGATGAGATCATTCCTTTCTAGGTGTTCCACCACTTTTCTCCTGATAATTTTCTCCTTGACTTTGCATACTATACATGTCAGTGACACTGGTCTGTAGTTTAGTGCTTCATGTTTGTCTCCTTTTTTTTAAAAATTGGGACTACATTTGCTGTCTTCCATGCCTCAGACCATCTCCCTGTATCGATAGATGTATTGAATACTGTTGTTATGGGTACACATAGTGCTTCTGCTCCTTTTCTCTGGACCCATGGAGAGATGTTTCTGGCCCCATTGCCTTTGAGGTATCTAGCTCACTCAGAAGTCTCTTCACTTCTTCCTCGGTTGTGTGTACTGTGTCTAGCACTTGGTGGTGTACCCCACTTCTCCGTCTTTCTGGAGCCCCTTCTGTCTCCTCTGTGAACACTTCTTTGAATCTCATTTTGAGTTCCTCACATACTTCATCATCGTTTCTTGTTGTCTCTCCTCCTTCCTTCCTTAGCCTGATTACCTACTCCTTGACTGTTGTTTTCCTCCTGATGTGGCTGTATAACAGCTTCGGGTCAGATTTGGCTTTCGCTGCTATGTCGTTTTCATATTGTCGTTGGACCTCCCTGCTTATCTGTGAATATTCATTTCTGGCTCTATGACTGCTCTCCTTATTCTCCTGGGTCTTTTGCCTTCTATTCTTCTTCCATTCCCTAGCACACTTGGTTTCTTGCCTCCCTGCACCTTTGGATGAACCATGGGCTCATCCTGGCTTTTTCATGATTCCTGTTACCCTTGGGTAAAAAACTCTCCTCAGCTTTCTTGCATATTATTGTTACATATTCCATCATCTCGTTTATTGGTTTCCCTTCCAGTTCTCTGTACCACTGAACCCCGTTCAGGAAGTTCCTCATTCCCATGTAGTCCCCTTTCTTTTAGTTTGACTTCATTCGCCTTTGTCTTCCTGCTTCCCCCTCCACTTTTAGCTCTACTGTGCATACGAAGCTTAAAACCAGAAGATCGCTGGCCCCAAGGGGTCTTTCATACGTAATGTCCACAATATCTGCACTACTCAAGGTGAATACTAGGTCTAGTCTTGCTGGTTCATCCTCTCCTCTCTATCTTGTAGTGTCCCTTAGGTGTTGGTACATGAAGTTTTCCAGTACCACCTTCATCATCTTAGCCCTCCATGTGTGTGTGTGTGTGTGTCTGTGTGTGTATTTGTGTGTGTGCATATGTGTGTTTGTATGTTTATGTGTGTGTGTATGTTGGTGTCTGTGTCTGTATGTGTGTGTGCTTGTGTGTACTCAGTTGTACAAACTCAGTTGCAGTTGCAGGAGCCGACTCACAGCTCTTGGCCCCACCTCATCCCTGGCCTCTACTAGGCCATTCTTCCTGCTCCATGAGCTTGATCATACCTCCTCTTATAGCAACGTATGGATCCTTCTTCCACTACATCACTTCCCAAACTGTTCCACTTCTTGACATCTCTGAGACTGAAGAAATACTTTCTAGCATCCTTGTGATTCATATGAGTCTTCAGCTTCCAACTGTGACCCTTGTTACTGTGTCAACCTTTCGAGTCGTTTCAGTATTTTATATGTCGTTATCATATCCTACTATGTCCCCTCTCCTCTTGTGTCGTCAGGTCGATTTCCCTTAACCTCTCCTCGTAGGACATGTCCCTTAGCTCCGGGACTAGTCTTGTTGCAATTCTTTTCACTTTCTCTAGCTTCCTTACAAGCTTGGCTAGGTGTAGATTGCAAACTTTTGTTGCATACTGCAACAGAGGCCTAACGTAAATGGTGTACATAGTCCAACACGATTCATTCTTGAGATGACGGAATGTTGTTCTTAGGTTTGGTAGGCGCCCATATGCTGCAGCAGTTATTTGGTTGATGTATGCCTTAGGAGATGTGTCCGGTTTTATATTCACCCCAAAATCCTTTTCCTTGAGTGAGGTTTGTAGTCTCTGGCGCCCTAGACTGTACTCCATCTGTGGTCTTCTTTGCCCTTCCCAGTCTTCATGGCTTTGCCCTTGGTGGGGTTGAAGTCTAGGAGCCAGTTGCTGGACGAGGCCTGCAGCCTGTCCAGATCCCTTTGTAGTTCTTCCTGGTCCTCGTCCAGTTTAATTCTTCTCTTAAACTTCACTTCCAACAGGGACACTTCTGAGTCTATTCTTTCAATCAAGTCGTTCACAAATACCGGAAACAGCACTGGTCCTACCACTGACCTCTGTGGAACACCGCTCGTCTCTGGCGCCCACTCTGACACCTCACCTTGTACCATGACTCGCTGTTGTCTTCCTGACAGGTATTCCCTGATCCATTGCAGTGTCTTCGCTATTATCCCTGCCTGGTCTTCCAGCTTTTGCACTAATCTCTTGTGTGGAACTGTGTCAAACACCTTCTTACAGTCCAAGAAAACGCAGTCTAACCACGCCTCTCTCTCTCTCTTGTCTTACTGCCGTCACCCTGTCATAGAACTCCAGTAGGTTTGTGACACAGGATTTCACTTCCCTGAAACCGTGCTCGCTGTTCCACCACTCTTCTGATAATATTCTCCATGACTTTGCATACTATACATGTTAGTGACACTGGTCTGTAGTTTACTACTTCCTGTCTCTTTCCATTTTCAAAAATTGGGACTACATTTGCTGTCTTCCATAACTCAGGTAGTTGCATTGTTTTGATAGATGTGATGAGGATTGGTTTTAGTGGTATATATAGCACCTCTGCTCCCTCTCTCAGGACCAATGGAGAGATATTATCCGGCCCCATCCCCTTTAAGGTATCTACCTCGCTTAGCAGTCTCTTTACTTCTTCCTCGGTTGTATGTATTGTGTCCAACAATCCCTTCTGTTTCCTCTGTGAACACTTCTTTGAATCCCTTGTTGAGGTCCTTTCATACTTCGTGGTCGTTTCTTGTGATCTCTCCTCCTTTCTTCCTCAGCTTGATTACCTGGTCCATGAGTGTTGTTTTCCTCCTAATGTGGCTGTATAACAGCTTCGGGTCAGATTTGTCTTTTGCTGTTACATCATTTTAATATTTTCGTTGGGCCTCCCTTCTTACCTGAGCATATTCGTTTCTGGCTCTTAGACTGTTCTCCTTATTCTCCTGGGTCCTTTGCCTTCTATACTTCTTGCTTTCTCTAGTACACTTAGTTTTGGCTTCTCTATACCTTTGGGTGAACCAAGGGCTTATCCTAGCTATCTCGTTATTTCCGTTACCCTTGGGTACAAACCTCTCCTCAGCTTCCTTGCATATTGTAGTCACATATTCAATCACCTCGTTTACTGACTTCCCTGCCACTTCTTTGTCCCACTGAACTGGGTGCAGGAAATTCTTCATGCCTGCGTAGTACCTTCTCTTGTAGTTTGGCTTCATTCGTCCTGTCCTTTCTGCTTCTCTCTCCACTTGTAACTCTACTATGTATTCGATGCTCAGAACCACATGGTCACTGGCCCCGAGGTGTCTTTCATATGAGATGTCCTCAAAATCTGCACTTCTCAAGGTAAATACTAGGTTTAGTGTTGCTGGTTCATCCTCTTCTCTCTCTCTGGTAGTGTCCCTTACGTGTTAGCATATTAGGTTTTCCAGTACTACCTCCATCATCTTAGTCCTCCACGTTTCCAGTCCCCCATGTGGTTCCAAGTTCTCCCAGTCGATTTCCTTGTGGTTGAAGTCACCCATAATCAGCAGCTTTGCCCTGCTCACATGAGCCCTTCTGGCCACTTAAGCCAATGTGTCAACCATCGCTCTATCGCTTTCATCATACTCTTGCCCTGGCCTCCTGCTCTTCTGTGGTGGGTTATACATCAATGCAATTACCACCTTGGGACCTCCAGACTGTACTGTTCCTATTATGTAATCTCTTGCTTCTCCTCAGTCTCTTCTCGCCAGCTCATCACAATCCCTTCGATTTTTAGATGAGCAGTGCCTCTCCTCTACCCCCTCTGTTCCCTCTGTCTTTCCTCAGGATCTGATATCCCGTTGGAAAGATGGCATCTGTTATCATCCCTGTGAGCATGGATTCAGTGAGAGCTATGATATCCGGTGATGCCTCTTTGACTCTTTCGTGCCACTCCTCCCACATATTCGTTATTCTATTAGCATTGGAGTACCGTACCTTCAGTTTCCTCTCCGTCACTGGGTGGGGGGTCTTCCCTTCTGAACCACCATTTTTTTTAATGGGTTAGGTGTTGTAGTTGTGTGTGTGGAGGTGAAGGGTTGTAAGAGGGAAAGAGATGAGGAGAGGGTGGAACAGGGAAAGTGATGTGTGGTGGAGAAAGAGTGGGAAGGGGCCCAGATGGAAAAGGTGTGGAAAGGAGGAGAGAAAGAGAGCAGACTGGGGGGTGGGGGAGGGGGTAGGGAGAGGAAGAGAAAAGACAGAGGGGAAAGAGAGAGAGAGAAGGGTGAGTAAGAGGGGAATAGAGAGAGAGAGAGAGAGAGAGAGAGAGAGAGAGAGAGAAATGCCAGCTGCTCTAAGCTTACATCAATCACCAGCTGAGAGCCTATATCAGCTTGGGGAAATAGATGGCAAGTAACATTTGCACCTGAGAAAACGCAAATGATGATTGTCTCTAGGCACCATGATGGTAATGCTGGTGCAGTAGTAAGGATGAATGGGACGATGTTGGCACCTGGAGAAGAAGTTGATATCCTTGGGGTGAAATTTGACTCCAAACTAACCATGAAGAACCATGTTGTAAATCTTGCAAACAAGGCAGCCAGGAAGCTTACAGCACTTCGCCGTATCTCGCATCTGCTTGACAGTAGGGGTTGCAAGATCCTGTACGAGGCACAAGTACGCTCACACCTTGAGTATGCTCCACTTTCTTGGTTTGCCTGCCCCCCCTCTCATCTGCGACTGCTTGACAGAGTAGAGAACAGAGCAAGACGTCTCATCTCTCGCCTGGACCCATCCTGGATAGATCTGTCATTTCAGCAGAGCCTTCAACATAGGAGGGATGTGGGTGGCCTTACTGTTATGTACAAGGCCAATATTGTCAAAATACCACACTTGGATCCACTTCGAGGACAGCGTGAAACAAGCTTTTATGCCACAAGACTGGCAGAAAGCAGCAACTTCACTCTGGCTGTACCCTTCTCCAGAACATCACTCCATCTGAGATCATACATACCCAGGATGACTCGAGTATGGAACACATTCGTACAGCATAATGATGTCAACGAGATAACGTCAGTTGATCAAATGAAAATGCTGGCCCACAGATGGCTCCAACTTCATCCTGTTCCCTACTTGTATGTCTCATAACAATAAAAATGCTTTCAAATGAGCTGATGTAGGTAACAGCTCTTAGCTTGCCAATAAAGTTAGGAATCCTTAACCTGTAAATAGCTGTCAATAAAGCTAGGGATCCTTAACCTTGTCAAACCCTGTGTAAAAAAAAAAAAAAAAAAAAAAAAAAAAAAAAAAAAAAAAAAAAAGGAGAGAGAGAGAGGGAGAGAGAGAGAGAGAGAGAGAGAGAGAGAGAGAGAGAGAGAGAGAGTGAGAGAGAAGCACCTTACACGACCTACACACCCACAACCTCAAGCTGACCACTTCATCATGAGGAGCCAGTCTATCAGCATCCTGTCGGCCAACATTAGAGGTTTCATTACTAATGTTGGAGAGCTCACACAAAGTTTTGTGAACACTCGACGTCCCGACATGATAGCTGTTGTTGAAACATTTTTGGATGACAGGACTCCAGAAAATTTTGCAAGAATTGCTGGCTACACCTCATGGATGAGAAGAGACAGGCAAGGGCAAGGAGAAGGTGTTGTTGTGTGCTTCTCTAAAAGTGTTCATGCCCAGCACATTGATGTTGCCATCCCTACTCATCTTGAAATGATGTTCTTCAAGCCCTGCATAAACACTAGTACCTCTGAACTAGCATGTGCAATGTACAGACCTCAGTGGCAATATGCAGACCCCATCAACTTCGTAATGGAAAATATTGACTCCCTTCTGCTACAACACAACTGTCTACATATCATAATTGTTGGTGATCTCAACCAACACCTTATACAGAGGGACTTTGATGACCTTCTTGCAGTAATTGACATGAGAAACTTTGTTGATTTCCCTACTCACATCTCTGGCTTCTCCCTTGACCCAGTAGTGAGTGATCTGGCAGAAGGCATAGTCGCTTGTCAACCCCTAGGCTACTTTGGATCGTCTGATCACAAGGCTGTATTTACGGCACTTAAGATCCCAACAGAACGAGGTGAGGAGTCCACAAGCATAACCTGGCTATGAGAAAGAGGTAATTGGCCAGCCCTTTGCTCTGAGCTCGCCACCACCGATTGGAATGCTCTTCTCCAAGGGGATGTTGACAACCAAGTGAAAGCCTTCACTGGACACATCCTTAATCTACAATAAGAACACATTCCTCACCGGCAATATGTGACGAAGCCTACAGATCAGCCTTGGTTTGGCTTTCGTTGTAGAGAGGCTGCTACTGCTAAGTACAAAGCATGGCGAAGGTATAAGAGACATCCTGCCACCTATAATAGGAACTTGCACAGGGAAGCCAGTAGGCATATGGGTGATATTCAAAAGTGGGCCATTGCAAAATGGGAGGTGGATACTAAAAGAACACTAGCATCAGGTAGGGTAGGCTCCAAAACCTGGTGGTCCCTGGTCAAGGACAGACAAGGTTATCTGCCTGATGAACTCATTCCACCTCAAAATCGACAGGATGGGATCACCTCTACTAGTAGTCAAGAGAAGGCGGACCTCTTTGCTGAATACTTTGCTACCAAAATGCAAGTTCCTGATCCAGCAAGGGACCCTCCTTGGCTAGCTGCAAGAACTGTGTCAAAACTGTCAGTGGTGACAATAAGGCAGGAGGAGGTGCATTTCCTTCTTAAATCGCATGACCAAGAAAAGGCTGTGGGCCCAGACAAGTTGAGCCCAATATTGCTGAGAAGATGTGCAGACCAGCTAGCAGCACCTCTAACTTGCATCTTTCAGCACTGCCTAGTACAGTGTAAATGGCCCTCTCTATGGAAAGAGGCAAATGTAGTCACTGTTCACAGAAAGAGGAGCAGAGCAGAAATCAGCAACTACAGACCAGTGTCACTCCTGTCAATCATTGGTAAGATCCTTGAGACAATAATCTCAAGACAAATGACAGCTTTTAGACTACCATTCACTACTTTGTGATCGTCAACATGGCTCCAGGACAGGTTACTCAGCTGCTGATCTGTTGTTAAACCTCTCCACTAAGTGGCACCAGTCACTGGATGAATCCAAAGTCAGCTGTGTGGTAGCACTGGACATTACTGGCGCTTTCGACCGGGTGTGACACCAGGGCCTCCTAGCAAAACTTCAAGCACTGGGAATTGCAGGCTCTACACTACGTCTAGTCAGTGATTACCTTCATGGTGGATCTCTAAGTGTAGTCCTCAATGGAACTGAATCAGCAAGACATCCTATTGGGGCAAGTGTTCCACAAGGAAGCGTGCTGGGACCATTGTTATGGAATGTATACTTCAACGACCATCTTCATCTCATCCCAGAATCACATGCATATGCAGACGACTGTACACTGACATTCACTTATCCAAGAGAAGAAATGCCAGGTGCTCTAAGCTACATCAATCACCAGCTAAGAGCTATATCAGCTTGGGGAAATAGATGGCAAGTAACATTTGCACCTCAGAAACGCAAATGATGACAGTCTCTAGGCACCATGATGGTAATGCTGGTGCAGTAGTAAGGATGAATGGGAGGGTGTTGGCACCTGGAGAAGAAGTTGGTATCCTTGGGGTGAAATTTGACTTCAAACTAACCATGAAGAACCATGTTGTAAATCTTGCAAACAAGGCAGCCAGGAAGCTTACAGCACTTTGCCGTATCTCGCATCTGCTTGACAGTAGGGGTTGCAAGATTCTGTACGAGGCAAAAGTACGCTCACACCTTAAGTATGCTCCACTTTCTTGGTTTGCCTGCCCCCCCTCTCATCTGCGACTGCTTGACAGAGTAGAGAACAGAGCAAGACGTCTCATCTCTCGCCTGAACCCATCCTGGATAGATATGGCATTTCAACAGAGCCTTCAACACAGGAGTGATGTGGGTGGCCTTACTGTTATTTACAAGGCCAATATTGTCAAAGTACCACACTTGGATCCACTTTGAGGACAGCGTGAAACAAGCTTTTTTGCCACAAGACGAGCAGAAATCAGCAACTTCACTCTGGCTGTACCCTTCTCCAAAACATCACTCCATCTGAGATCATATATACCCAGGATGACTCGTGTATGGAACACATTTAGTTGATCAACTGGAAATGCTAGCCCACAGATGGCTCCAGCTTCATCCTGTTCCCTACTTGTATGTCTCATAATCAAAATGCTTTCAAATGAGCTGATGTAGGTAGAGAGAGAGAGAGAGAGAGAGAGAGAGAGAGAGAGAGAGAGAGAGAGAGAGAGAGAGAGAGAGAGAGAGAGAGAGAGAGAGAGAGAGAGAGAGAGAGAGAGAGAGAGAGAGAGAGAGAGAGAGAGAGAGAGAGAGAGAGAGAGAGAGAGAGAGGTTATCTGCCTGACAAGGTTATCTGCCTGATGAATTCATTCCACCTCTAAACTGACAGGATAAGACCACCTCTACTAGTTGTCGAACACTTTGCTGCTAAAATGCAAGTTTCTGATCCAGCAAGGGACCCTCCTTGGCTACTTGCAAGAACTGTGTCAAAACTGTGTCAATAATGCACGAGGTGCATTTGCTTCTTAAATCGCTTGCCCAAGAAAAGGGTGTGGGCCCAGACAAGTTGAGCCCAAGATAGCTGAGATGTGCAGACCAGCTAGCAGCACCTCTAACTTGCATCTTTCAGCACTGCCTAGTACAGTGGAAATGGCCTTTTCTGTGGAAAGGGGCAAATGTAGCCCCTGTTCACAAAAAGAAGAGCAGAGCAGAAATCAACAACTACAGACCAGTGTCACTCTTGTCAATCACTGGCAAGATCCTTGAGACAATAAGCTCAATACAAATGACAGAGTTTTTTGACTACCACTCACTACTTTGTGACCGTCAATATGGCTTCAGGAAAGGTTACTCTGCTGCTTATCTGTTGTTAAACCTTTCCACTAAATGGCACCAGTCACTAGATGAATCCAAAGTCAGCTGTCTGGAAGCACTGGATATTGCTGGCGCTTTCGACCGGGTGTGGCACCAGGGCCTCCTAGCAAAACTGCAAGATCTGGGAATTGCAGTCTCTATGCTATGTCTCCTCAGTGATTACCTTCATGGTAGAAATCTAAGGGTAGTTCTCCATGGAACGGACTCATCAAGACATCCTCCTGGGGCAAGTGCTCCACAAGGAAACGTACTGGGACCATTGTTATGGAATGTCTACTTCAATGACCTTCTACATCTCATCCCAGAACCCATGTATATACAGACGACTGTATGCTGACATTCACTTATCCAAGAGAAGAAATGCCAGCTGCTCTAAGCTACATCAATCACCAGCTAAGAGCTATATCAGCTTGGGGAAATAGATGGCAAGTAACATTTGCACCTGAGAAAACACAAATGATGTCTATATGCACCATGATGGTAATGCCGGTGCAGAAGTAAGGATGAATGCGATGGTATTTATACCTGGGGAAGAAGTTGATATCCTTGTGGTGAAATTTGAGTCCAAACTGATCATGAAGAACCACGTTGTAAATCTTGCAAACAAAGCCGCCAGGAAGCTTATAGCGCATCGTATCTCGCATGTGCTTGACAGTAGAAGTGACAAGATTCTGTATGAGGCACAAGTGCGCTCACACCTTGAGTATGCTCCACTTTCTTGGTTTGCCTGCCCCACCCTCTCTTATCTGCGACTGCTTGAGAGAGTAGAGAACAGAGCAAGACGTCTCATCTCTCGCCTGGACCCATTCTGGATATATTTGTTATTTCAGCAGAGCCTTCAACACAGGAGCATGTGGGTGACCTTACTGTTATGTACTAGGCCAATACTTTCAAAATACCACACTTGGATCCACTTCGATGACAGCGTGAAGCAAGCTTCTGTACCACAAGAAGGGCAGAAAGCAGCAATTTCACTCTGACTGTATCCTTCTCCAGAACATCACTTCATCTGAGATCATTTATCCCCAGGATGACTAGGGTCTGGAACACATTCGTACAGCATTATGATGTCAACGAGATAAAGTCAGTTGATTAAATGAAAATGCTGACCCACATATGGCTCCAACTTCATCCTGTTCCCTACTTTTATGTTTCATAACAATAAAGATGCTTTCGAAGGAGCTGATGTAGGTAAATTCTCTTAGCTTGTCGATAAAAATAGGAATCCTTAATCTATCAATAGCTCGTCAATAAAGCAAGGGATCGTTAACCTAACTTGTGAAACCCTGTGTAAAAAAAAGAGAGAGAGAGAAGAGAGAGAGAGTGTGTGTGTGTGTGTAGGGAGGGTGTGCGTGTGGGAGGAGTTGTAAGGGGGGAGAGGGATGGGAAGAGAGTGGGAAGAGGCCAGGGAGAATGATGGAGGGGGAGAGAAAGAATGGAGAGACAGCGGGAAAGGAGGAGAGGGAAAGGCAAGAAGGGGAGAGAGAGAGGAAGAAGAGGAGGAAGAGGAGAAAGGAAAGGGGGATGAGGAAGAAGAGGTGTGTACTCACCTATTTGTGGTTGCAGGGGTCGATTCATAGCTTCTACCCCTGCCTCTTTACTGTGTGTGTATGTGTATGCGTGTGTGAAAGTACCTTCGTGTGTATATGCAGTACATTTTTTTTTGCGAAAACGCTTAACTTGCGGTCCAAATCGCAGCTTAAAATTCCCGGTTGAGGGACGCTGATATAACCTTTCTTGGACGATGTTTAAGTTAGTTTTATGCGAGGCATGAGAGAGTCAGTCAAGTGTGTCACCAAGTTTTAAGAACACTAAAAGCTTCTCAACTTTTTGCAAAAATAAGTAATATTGAAAGAAATATTAAAAAGGTGGACTTGGAAATGCAATAAAGCCTAGGTTCAGCTCCAGTGTTTCACAATACTTGCAGAATTCATTTACTCATTTTGTCGTGTCAAAAAAAATTTACCCAACACATATGTGGCAGAAACCTTATCATACACCTCAGAGCTAGAAACTCTTAGATTTAATGTTTTTATAGAAAGTAAGCTGATGACGTAAGAGTTTAATTATACAATGTATACACAGATAATTCTTTTCTGAGAATGTATTCCGTTTATCACTTAATATAATTATTTCCTTGGATCTGTTATTACGTTTTCGGAATGGGATTTCGTTTCTGCTCTATTAAGAATTACATTTTGGTTATGAGGAATTTCTTTTCCATTGCATGGTGGAATACCTTAAAAATGATGGGGGTTTTATTGTTTATATAAGAGATCTAATAGGCTTACCAGCCCCGTCTCAGTCGATGCCTCGCTTAAAAAATTAGGAATAATAGCTATTAATAAACACATAGGATATACAACTTCAAATATTTGTTTTTGCCTTTGGTGTTCCTTTAAGTAGTTTCGATATTTTTTCTTCCCCTACAATCCAGCCTGTTCAACCTCGCTGTCGCCTCTGGCTACCCCTTGACTCGTATAAGTCTCACAGCAGTCCCCATTTGAAAACTTCTACACTTATGCTGGCAATATTTCTGATATTTCCTGGTAGAAGTTTGAAAAGTTTTTGACTACGGATGCTGGCATAGCATATTTTCTCTTATCGTGTTTATGGAACCCCTGATTATTACTGGGACTGTTGTATAATTTTTCCCATAAAGAATAAAAAGTCACAATACCGTGACTAGAACAATACAGAAATAGCCTACTAAGTCACACAATATATACTAGCTTCCTCACTCTTTTTCTCTTAGTGTGACTTTGTAAATGGTTCATGGTGGTCAGAAACGTCGTCGTAAATTTCTCTCTCCAATGTGCAGGTCTTTGGTGTATTTCTCCCATATCTCTCCAGTACTGTTTTGTGGTAGTGTATAGACATGGACAAGGCCGTCAGATGTCTTCCATGTGTATACATTATCAGATTTTTCTATATATATATTTTTTTTGGCATGAGAGAGAACATTCCAAGTACAGTGTTACCTCGGTATACGTCTGCTTTGAAATAATTCTAACTTGGTATATGTCCTGTTTGGACGTAAAAGTTTTGCTTAGTATACGACCTCTGTTTGGAATACGACTCTAAGCTTGCAGGGCTATGTGCTGCCGGAGTTTGGGGCTGTGTCTATAGTGGAGGATATTGTCTCTCTAGGCAGGTCCATAGGTCTGCATGTGAATGATGGTAATGTGGAGTAGTTAGTGGAGGGGCACAGATAAGGGCTGACCAACGAGAAGCTGCAGGAATTTGGGAAGGAGGAGCACAAGACTAAGATGGATACACTTTTCAGGCTCGGAAGAGGAGATAGAGGAAGCCCCTTCTTCATTAATCAAGGAAATTTTTGCCAAATGGATGGACGTCAAAAACTTTGCATTGAAGTAGTATATCCCCAACAAAGCCCATACAAGCCGTAATAGCATTGTTTGGAATGAAGAGACAATGTCACATTTCCGAAACATACTGAGGAGAAGGCAAAAGCAAAGTTCTTTGGGCAGATTTTTAGTAAAAGTTAAACCTGGAGAGCTTCAACCAGGTCCAAATAGGTCCTAGTAGGCATTCGACTCTTTTCAGCGAAGTAAAGTGAGGTTAAATTTGGATTTATTTCATCTAATTCTTTTGTATTTATGTAAGTATTTTATTATTAAGCAGTGTTTAAATTAAATATTTTAGTATTAAGCAGTGTTTAAATTATATATTTTAGTATTAAGCGGTGTTTAAATTACGTATTTTAGTATTAAGCAGTGTTTAAATTATATATTTTATTATTAAGCAGTGTTTAAATTATTTTATACAACCCCATCTATGTATAATTTGCCGATAACAATAGGATTTTTTTTTTCCTGGGAACGGATTAATCGTTTTTCTATAATTCTTATGGGAAAATTCGTTTGGTATACGTCCTGTTTGGTATAAGTCCAAACTCCTGGAACGGATTAAGGACATACCGAGGTACCACTGTACCTTGAGGCATTACCATTACTATAAATATTTTATTGATTCTACACATGGTAACCAATTTGTTTATCTGCTCTGATATCTTTCTTGCCCTGAACTGGGCTGTCACTAGAAAACAGAAAAGCACAAGTGATTTTTAATAATATTACTACCAATAATACCTTTTTTTCTGAAAATTCTCATTATCCACCCTGTCATATATTCAGCGTTAAAAACATTTACCATACTGTGTTCTCTGAACCGCAGCTTATTTGACAGTACTATTCTCTAGTCTAATACATTTTCCTTTCGTTATATGCGATGGTTCTCCTGTGTTTTTTGTCTATTTATGTTAATGAGGATTAGAAAGAGTCGAGGCACCAGTGTTGTGCCTCGTGGTACTCAACTAGTAACTTTATTAAGGTTAGATTTTCCTATGTTTACTATTAATTATTGCATCGTTTATGTTAGAAAACTGAATATATATTTTCTCACTTTTCCTGTTATTCATATTGAGGTATTTATTTGATGTCATACTATGATCGCTTTTGTCTAATATCTTAGACAAAATATGCATTGTGGTTATTATCGTATTTCAATAATACTTTCGTAAATTATTTTTCCCTTGTTGTGACAAACTATATGCTCACTTTTATGCAATTCAATAACCACTTTTCTTCTCTACATTGTTATGTTACTTTCCAACATTCGATCTAAAAGGTTTACTCAGCAGATCCTTTTATACGGAAACTTAATAAGCTTCAGTGGCCAGCTTTTCCATGCACTGTTGTCGTTTAAGGGTGTTCAGGACCATTTCCTAGAGAATATCTGAATATTTAATTTGTCACCGTCAGTTTTCTATTGACATTATTTACTAAGCATTCCTTCAGGCTGGATATTTCCTAAAATTTTCTGTATGTGAAATAATGTCTGTCTTTTTTTTTTTTTTTAAGTGAATTTGACTTTATTTTTTAACAAAACGCGTCTCCCACCGAGGTAGATTAAACCGGCAAAAAAGAAACACTTTTACCATCACTCAGGCCATCAGTGACTCGCCAGAGGAGCGCCGACAATGCAGCTCACACACCCTCCAAACTGCAATATTCCTATCCCTCTTTCTGCAGACATTGTACTTTCCATCTCCAGGACTCAAATCTGGCTTTCCGGCTTCTATGAACCCCTTCATAAATCTTACCTTGCTCACACTCCAACATCACATCAAGTCATAAAAGCACTTGCCTCTACTTGTATCTAACACGTTCACACAAGCCTGCTGGATGTCCAATCCCCTAGCATATGAAATCTTTACCCCTCTCCTCCGACCTTTCCTAGGTCGACCCCTACTTCTCTTTCCCTATCCTTCAAATTTATACCCCTCTGAGCCATCTTATTTTGCTCCATCTACAATAACCCCTCCTCAGCCCTATGGATAATATTCTCTCCACACATATCCCTCAGACATTACTAATCCAGTACCTATAGCCTCTTCCTGGTTCAACATTTAAAACCCATGCTTCATACCCTAATAAGAGTATAGGTATCAATAAACTCTCATATATTACCCTTTTTGCTGTCTTAGATAACATCTTCTGTTTTGTTCCCACAGATGTCTCAGTGACCACCCACTTTTTTCCCCATGTTACTTCTATACTTCGCCAACAAGCCCCATCAAAAATACTTGAACACTTTAATTTCATCAATACTCCCTCCTCTTTATGTGATATCCAGTCATTCATTATGTATTTTTTGTTACTCTTATCTCCTTGTTCTTTCCTATGTTAACTTATAATTTCTATCTTTTATATACCCTTCTAAATTCGTTCACCAACAGTTTTAACTTGTCTTTGTAATCTCCTAGAGGCACAGTGTCGTCAGTAAAAATCAACTGTGACTGCTCGCACTCTGCATTAGATTCTATGTCTTTAAATCTGACCCCCATCCCCAATACTTCTTTCACAACCTCATCTATAAATATGCTAAACAACAATGGTGACATCAAGCATCCCTATCTAAAACTTACTTTAACTGGAAAAAAATATTATCTGTCTCATACCTGCCCTAACGTGAGCCTCACTATTCTTATAAAAAACTATCCGCCATATCATATACTTTTCTCTGAATTCGTAAATGCAACGAAAACTTCCTTTCCCCTATCTAAACATTTTTTTTTAATTACTTGCTTCATGTTCACAAATGGTCTACACATCCCCTACCCTTCGCAAAACCTCCTTGTTCATCTGCAATTTTAATTCTTTCAATAATAACTCAACCATGCATTTTGCCTTGTATGATTAACAGACTTATTCCCGTATAATTCTTGCCCTCTTTAATACCCTTTTCCTTTATACAAAGGAACTATGATTGCTCTTGGACAATCTCAAGGTATCTTTCCTTATTTCAGATACCCCACCCAATGACTACCTCACTGGCAACTACCCGAGCACACTGTTCCTAGCTCCGACTAACCCTACTGAAGTCTCCCTTATTATCAACACTCTAAAAAACCAAGACAGTAGATTTAAATACCTTACCACCCTTTATATACAAAAAAGCTTCACAAGTACCATCACCAATCATTGCAACACTCTTTAACAAATCCATAGAATCCTCTACCTTCCCTACAGTTCTCAAAATAGCAAGGGTCACCCCGATCCATAAAGGAGGAGACCAAACGGACTTGAATAACTAGGCCAAAATCCAACTTACACCCTCTCTCTAAAATCTTCGAAAAATTAATTCATAAGCGAATCTATTCCTACCTCATCTCCCACAACATACTTAACCTCTGTCAGTTTGGGTTCAGGCCTAATAAAAATACTAATGATGCTATTATACACATGCTAGAACACATATGCACTGCAATAGAGAAAAAAGAAGTCCCACTGGGGATCTTCATTGACTTATGTAAAGCTTTTGATACAGTTGACCATGACTTGCTCCATATAAAATTGTCGCACTATGGTATAAGACGGCACTCCCTCAACTACCTCAAGTCTTACCTCAGCAACAGAAGCCAATATGTGTACACAAACGGGGAAAACTCTTCCGCACAGCCAATTACAGTTGGTGTCCCACAGGGAAGTGTCCTAGGCCCTCTTCTCTTTCTCATATACATAAATGACCTACCAAATGCATCGCAACTACTCAGACCCACACTATTTGCAGATGACACTACATACGTCTTCTCTCACCAGAACCCAGTCACGCTAGCCAATACTGTAAATACCGAATTACAGAAAATATCTACCTGGATGAGTACTAACAAACTTACTCTAAACATTGACAAAACCTACTTCATTCAGTTTGGTAACAGAGCTACAGACGTCCATCTTAACATAATGATAAACGGATTGCCTATCACAAAACTCACAGAGGGAAAATTCTTAGGAATCCACCTTGATAATAGACTCAAATTTCAAACACATATACAACAAATTTCCAAAAAAAAATCCAAGACCGTAGGCATACTATCGAAGATACGGTACTATGTTCCACAGTCAGCCCTCCTGGCCCTATATCACTCACTTATTTACCCCTATGTCACCTATAGAATTTCTGCATGTGGCTCAACAACAAAAAACCATCTCAGACCATTAATTACCCAACAAAAGGCTGCAGTCAGAATGATAACAAATTCCCACTACAGGCAGCACACTCCACCAATATTCAAAACTCTAAACCTACTCACCATACAAAACATCCATACTTGTTAAGCACCTACTACATACATAGAACACTTAACTCTGATATAAACCCTCCCCTCAAAGGTCTCCTTACCAACCTCAACAGAACACATGACCATAACAAAAGGCACAGATCACTCTTTGATGTTCCTCGAGTCCATCTCACGCTGTGCAAAAACTCAGTGCACATAAAAGGCCCTAAAATCTGGAATTCATTACCTGTGAATATAAAAGAAACACTGTCTGTTTATAAATTCAAGTCTCTTCTCAAAAATCACTTACTCACCCACAACTAAATAAATACTGAATAATTGTATCTTAAAAATTGTATCTCGTAAGTGTTTTTCATTATTGTATCTCATAAATGTCTAACCTGTGACCCAATCAAACTTTATTTTTTAATTACATTACCTAACAGAATACTCCATTCTACTGAATGCTCAGCAACACAGTAAATGACCATATGACCTGTCTTTGTAATACTCATTTGTGCTAAATTGTTATCTGTTTACAATAATGTTTTTACCACTGAATATATCATTGCTTAGTTAATCTTAAGTTAATTTTAAGCCTGCCCATAATGCTCTGCATACAAGGGACTTTGGCATATTGCATTGTAATAACTGTATTCCTTTGTAGTTCACTGTATCATGTTCAAATAAATAAATAACTAAATAAATAAATAAATGTATTGAACAAATGCACGAAACATTTAAAAATAATATCCCTCACCTGCTTTTAACATTTTTATCTTGATCCTATCAATCCCCAGCTGTTTTATCCCCTTCCCTACACTCACTTCTTCGCTACTCATAGACGTTATACCTTCCTGTCCAGTGCATGGAATCACTGCTTCCCTCTTTTCATCAACATTTAACAGCCTATCAAAATATTCCCTCCATCTTCCCAATACCTTCACCTACCCATCTGATAACTCACTTCTTTTTGTTTTTAACTTTTAAACATTTTTGTTCCCTAGGCTTTCCAGTTTATTAATCTCTCTTCAGACCTTATTCTTATGATCAACAAAATTTTTTGACACAATCGCACCCACTCTGTTATTTTCTTTTATACTCCCTCACCACTCTCTTAACCTCTCTTTCACCCTCCATATAATCCACCCTTCTTATAACACTTCTGATCAGTAAAAACCTCTCATACCACTCTCTTTGCCTTGTCATTCCGTCAATCGCTCCTCTTCCCTCCTGCATCCACTCTTCTATACCCTCAAACCTTTGCTGCTCTTTAACACTGCATTCTTAAATCTTCTGCTTACCTCACTGATCTTATTTCTTATACTCTTATAAACCCATATTTCCAAAAACAGTTCCTTATATCTTATCCCAACTTCCTCCTTCTTTAATTTATAAATTTTCACTTCTCTCTTACTCACTGATGCCATTTTCTTTGTACCCTTTGTACCTCTTACTTTTATTGTAGCTACTTCTACTACTGTTATGTAATGATCTGATATATCTGTTGCCCCTCTTTAAACATGCACATCCAGAAATCTACCCACCAGACTTTTATCTGCTAATAAATAGACTATGAAACTGCTGTCTTTACTTCCTATGTCATTTTCGTGTGTTTATTTATCCTCATTTTCCTAAAATATATAAAACTTATTACCAATTTAAGGTTTCTCATTATCATTTGCCCCTGGCACTCCAAACTTACCTTCTACTCCCTCTACAGTTTCTCCCACTTTGGGTTTACGACAATTACTTTACACAAGTAACTCACACGCAGGAGAGAGAAGCTTATGGCGACATACGAAGGTGAGGGAGCAGTATATATAGAGAAAAGGCCCACCCTTTTGGGCCTTTAGCTCTTATGCAGTGCTCCTTTTTCTTGTCTTTAGACTTACTCCTCTTCTATTTCTACTGCTGCTACTACTACTAATACTTTATTACTACTACTACTAGTCCATCACTACTAAACTACAACTACTCAATTATCGCTAATTCTACTACTACTCCATTACTACTAATACTACAACTACTCCATTACTACTATTCCATTACTACTAATACTACTAATACTCCGTTTTTACTAATACTACTACTACTCTATTACTACTACTGCTACTTATATTACCTTGCTGCACTCCTTCACTCCCCTTCTGTCTCTTGTACCACTAAACCTACTCCCCTACTTAATACTTGTGGAAATTTGTCTGGTCTGCATCCTTGTGAGATGTTTACCCTAGCAAGCTCTGTTGACACAGACCTCGGAAATTAGTTGCCTCAGTCTCACAAGTGGCTTATATGACACATTTACATATGCAACTAATCTTGCAAGAAATTCCTAGCTGCAAGAACGAATGAAGAACTAACTCACTTGGTGGTGTAGAATATACCACTTGATACTCCCAGACTCTACCCCAGCAACATAGAAAACTCTGGTCCCTCAACATCAGGACGCCTCACGCAGTGAAGGACTTAGGACATATTCTGCAAGCACTCAAATATTATTAGTATCTCTGGCTGCACCTCAGAGATCCCTGGTTTCAATGTGTATTCCCTAAGCAATATCTATGCAGTGACACTAACTTCTAGACTAGTACAGTAAATGCCCGTATGTACTGGTCTTCAGGCATCCATCTGCTCAAGACCCACAGCCCAATAACCCATGTTTCCTCAGAATATCGTTGGCCAACTAATGCTGAGAGAAATGAAAGGCACTGTCTTACTGTTTGCGGGAGGGGGGGTGAAGGCTGGAATTAGACGAATTTCCATGGTACTTCGGGAAGCCTCTTTGATTCTGTGTTCTCTAGGCCAAGTATATGTAGACACGTGGGAGACCGAGCTGCAGTTCCTGATACGTTTTTGTCACCACGGCGTCTTGTCCAAGAAGAAGAAGCTAGCGTCACTCTCACTCCTTGCCACCTTCGTTCAAGCATGAGGTGGGTTATTAGCTCACCTTGTCTAATATTACCTAATATTCGCCTATATTAAGGTCTAAGGCTACATTAATAGTATCTAAGGTTATCTCACTAATTCTAATATTAGTTACTAACTGTATAAACCTACCTAAACCTTCCTTGAAGAGTAAATATATCTATTAATACGTACATTCGCTGCCCTCCGCCAATTAACATGTGTGTACGTGTGTGGATGTTAAGAGCTTCGAACTGCTGATTTACCCTGTGAAACTTGAGACTGAATAAGTTTCCACAGTACTACCACTACTGCTTCAACCATTACTATTACTTCTACCATTACTTCTCCACTTCTTTCTTTCTCCCTCCTCTCTTTGTCCCGTCCCTGTTCCCCTTCGTGTGTTGGTGTGACTTATCAATGGTCCAAATCAGACTGAAACGTCATCATAAGCTTCTCTATCCTATGTGCAGGTTATTTGTGTATTATTACAATCATGGAATTGTACCTTTTTGTTCTTTAACAGTTACTTTCTCACTTTGCTCAAAACTCTCAAAACACTTACTTAACATATCACAAAATCAATTTCTCTTTTCTACACTCCTCTGTCTTCTCATGTGCATAAGCACCTAACACAACCCACTTTTTGCATCCTACCCATAATTTAATCCAAATAATCCTTGAATTTATACAATTATATTCCCTCTTTTCCAGCTATAACTGATCATTCAAAATTATTGCAACTCCTTTCACAGCTCTGATTTTTTTTTGAATCACCTGACCTAATCCCATTTATATTTTTTTCACTAAAACTCTCGTACTCCTTTCAGTTTTTATTCTCTTACAGCTAGAACAACCAGCTTGTTTTCATTCATAACATTCTCAAACAAGTCCTTCTTACTATCCGTACTCTGTCAACGAGCATTCAAATATCCAAACTTTCAAATGCTCTTTTTAAATTTACTATCCCTTTGCTCCTGGTAATTTAGTCACCTCTTACAACATGCGTGGCTAACTGAGGAAAAATTCTTCTTCGCCTTTGCTTGGAGATGAAAGGTTATAAGAACAAGAACTATTAAGTAAATAGAAGAAAACTCAGGTTGGTTTTTATACACACATCTGAGGTTGTCTTATCAGCAGTTTATATTGGAGATTGTTTTGTTTCTGAATATTTTCACATTGCTCATAATTTGTTATAGGATATTTTCACTTCTTTAGTTCTGTTAAATGTTCGGTCAAAGCGAACAGAGCTCTGATAGGTCTCTGGTATATGTCTGTTGTGATAATGTGCTTTCTAGACTATTTGTATTTCACTGTTGTAGTCTAACGACGTCGAGTTAACATTTGGAATTTAAAAATCTCAAAGAACGATAATTTTTTAAGAAGGATTTTCAAGGCCAAGCTTGAATGGCTTATCGGTACCATGAATTCCTCTGCCGTAGTCCTGGACTCAGAGAATTTTATATGTCGAGGAAGAATTCAAAATTCCTTTCTTATTTACACTTAAGTATCATTGGTTTACATAATTATTCATCAGGTCGATAGCAACCTACTGTCGGCCTGATGAATAAGGATAACTACCAGAGTCTTGTTCTTCACTTTAATATCCAGATCTTCTACTGTAGCTTTTGATAATTATTT
This sequence comes from Cherax quadricarinatus, assembly GCF_038502225.1. Lineage (NCBI taxonomy): Eukaryota > Metazoa > Arthropoda > Malacostraca > Decapoda > Parastacidae > Cherax > Cherax quadricarinatus. The sequence goes on along the minus strand of NC_091361.1, from coordinate 3,579,254 downwards.
ACATTTTCACATCTATATACACTGTAGCTCTGAATGTATTTCTCACTGTAACATCTCTTCACGAGTTTCTCTGAACTATTTAAACGTTGATTTTTCTTCTGTGAAAACCCCAGTTATATAGTTAGTAATGCAATTTTTGTTTCCAAACCTTTTTTAACTTTATCAAAAAGAAAGAAGGATTAACTATTTGAAACGTTTGCATTAATGACCTTCATTAGTTCTTCTAAGGTATCTTTTTTTTTGGACCTGGTAAACAAAACCCTGTTGTCTCCAGTATTGGTTATAATGTGACTGTTGTAGGACTGACACTATGTATGAAGAACAGATTACATGTGTTCCTCTGAATGAATTTTTTAGTTTCTTATTTTTAATCCTTAAGATATTTCTCTGTCTATCTTATAAATGTAATGGTGTTCTTTTCACGTGTTTTTTTTTTTTTTGGGGGGGGGAGGGGGCAAAGTAAGTAGTAATATTTTCAGAACTTTAGTTATGATTTTGACATCTCAGGGTTAAAATATCTGCAGTCTTTAAGAAAACGATAATGTACCTGTTTGCGTAGTTTTCAATATTTACAGTATCCCAAGAAACTGCAATTATATTTTTAAACGGTATAGTCTTTCTCTGTGGCAGGTGATGTTCCTTTTTCTGAGAGATGTACAGAGTTTTATCTGCCTTTCCTTTAATATTTTTCTTCAGATTTTGCTACTTTGTTTTATTGTTGTTGCTTCCTTCGTTACTGATCCACTATTGTGCTTCACACTTACTGTCCTTCATTTTTATATCCTTCATTCCTTAATTTTTATATCCTTCCAGTAGGCTATCCAAGAGAGACAGTTTAGTATCAGTTTCATGATACCTGTTTCAGTAAGCAATCTCATGCAACTCCTTTTGCAATTCCTCTAAATCCTCTTTCACCGTTCTTGTAGTTTTATTAATAATTGCCATTCTGACACTAAATGTTTTTGTACCTGAACATCCTAGTCCCAGTCGATGCTAGATTCAGATTACATAAATTTATTTATAGAGCTCTGCAAGCTTACATGTATATTTCTTCACTTAAAATGTCACACTTTGATACGAGTCTCTGTTGCCGTTTGATGAATATATGTTATATATTGAATTTCTAGTAGTAAGGTTATTAATATACAAACTATGATAACTTATTGGTATGTGTTGACATTTTGTGAAATAATTTGTAATCTTCACAGCTTTGTTTTGCACAGCTTGAGGGTTCGGTATCTCGTTATATTTCCTCTGACAAAATCTTATCTTTTCTAATCTGTATAAGTTTTTTTTTTCTTTAACTTTTTAGACTGTGCGTAAGAATTTTTTTTCCTATACAAAGAGAGCAAACAGAATTTTTTTTTAATTTATAGGTATATAATGAGGATATTTCATCATTCAGTAAATTTCATTCTGAGTTGAGGACACGAAAGTACATCCTAGGGAGAAAGTCTTGAAAGTGTTGGTACACAAATAACCCGCACATAAAAGAGAGAAGCTTACGACGACGTTTCGGTCCGACTTGGACCATTGACAAAGTCACACTGTGTGACTTTGTCAATGGTCCAAGTCGGACCGAAACGTCGTCGTAAGCTTCTCTCTTTTATGTGCGGGTTATTTGTGTATCGTTCCAGTCACGGTATTGTGCCTTTTTGTTATTTAAAGTGTTGGTATTTTACGTTATCAGAGAGTTAAGCTTCACCTGGACAAAAGCACAGCTTTTGGCACCTGATTTTCACTTGGAAATCTATAGCCACTCTGAAAGGTTAACGACACCAGATTCTTCTACAGTTCTTCCTGAGTATAAATTATAACTGACTTAGATATGTTTGCCCTGTTAATTTTCTCAAATTAAACATACGATTCGACTAACCCTTAACCAAAATAAAACCGTCGCATTGTTTATACGTGCGATAGCTCTTCTGATATCGCTGATAGATATTGCAAGCTTAGATAATGGATAACTTTTCTAGATCTAATACGATTGTAACTCAGATGAGGAAATCTTTTACAGATGTCACCAATGTGATACAATCCAATACAATAAATACAATTCTACATCGACAATATATCGCATATGTTGAAACTAGAATAAACTCTCGCGAATCTGATAAATATAATTCAGACACGTTTACATACAACACTTTTAAGTAAGAAATCAGAGGCCATTAGCAACAAATTTATATATAAAGTTTATATTATATCACTTTCACGAGTAATTTAATATCTAGTGAATGTGAATAACTGTAATGTTTGTGCTACCATGCAGATAAAATCACTAATATATTCGCAAACTTTGATTATTTGAAGGAAACTGAGAAAAGTCAACTTAACGAAGGAAATATTTCTTATGTGGGTAACAGTTTGTCTACCCTGAATGAACCCAAGTTAACTGAAGATAATCCATGAAAAACCCAAGTTAACTGAAGATAATCCATGAAAAACCCAAGTTAACTGAAGATAATCCATGAAAAACCCAAGTTAACTGAAGATAATCCATGAAAAACCCAAATTAACTGAAGATAATCCATGAAAAACCCAAATTAACTGAAGATAATCCATGAAAAACCCAAGTTAACTGAAGATAATCCACGAAAAACCCAAGTTAACTGAAGATAATCCATGAAAAACCCAAATTAACTGAAGATAATCCATGAAAAACCCAAGTTAACTGAAGATAATCCATGAAAAATATATCATCATATCTAATAAAAAATAATTAAAATTTTCTATGAGTCGACATATATTATTGTTCAATATTATAAAAGGGTGTTGTATATTTTTATGTGGATATTGTATATGTTCACTGCTCAAGATTACACTTCCAGAAGATTTCGTTTGATTATGAAAATTTTCTGTAAACTCTTTGGTAACGATATTTGATCAATTTTTTTGTCTTGCTAATGATCGCGTTAATGAATCTTTTTCACCTACTGTGAACGATTATTATTTTGATTTGAATTCATTAAACAGTTTTAATGATAATATAGGAAATTGTTTCTTATTAATTTTCACGTTAAGAGGAAGGCACAGTTTAGAATTCTAAATATATTATATTGCTTCATTAACGCTAATTGACATACTGAACGATTCTCCTGTTAGTGTTTTAAGTTCCCTCAGAGATAATGAATGTCTTATCTATGCTCTTTTTAGCTTATCTCGTCTCAATAGCGTTACGCTATATGTGTCTGTATTTCTTCCCAAAGTTTAGATTAACCATTACTCGTTGTCCTGGAAATGGGTCAGAAAGAATCTTACTGTACTGGACAATCATAAGACTTTGAAAATTATAAGAACTGGAGTCGAACGACACATGTGGTAACTTCTGGACTTAGTAAATAGTATTTGATAAAGAAAGGATGAGTGAAGACTGAATATATATAAATATATATATATATATATATATATATATATATATATATATATATATATATATATATATATATATATATATATATATATATATATATATATATATATATATATATATATATATATATATATATATATATATATATATGTATATATATATATATATATATATATATATATATATAAATATATATATATATATATATATATATATATATATAAGATATATATATATATATATATATATATTCCCTATATATATTGTATGTATATATATATATATTCCATATATATACTTATATATATATATATATATATATATATATATATATATATATATATATATATATATATATATATATATATATATATATATATATATATATATATATATATGGAGGTACCACCTATAGAACTGTCATTGGGACCCTCATCCTCAGAGAAAAGAATAAACTTGCTTCAGGGAAAACTCAAAGTTCTCCCTGAAGCTGTTTGAGAATTTTCTCCTACCACCCCCTATATTTCAAGAATGTTTTATTTAAAGACAAAACAAATTGGCCAAACATTCACAAAAATACAATGGAAAGTTAAACAACATAGGTAACTCAGAGCTACATCACGAATACTTCGTCTATCTCCCCGGCGGTGGGCCGAGTGCCCAGAATGCTGCAGGCATTTTCTCTCTGGATCGCAACACTGAGTCTCTGAAAGAGGAAGCTGGTCGCCCTGTGGTCCTTGGTTTCTATGATGAGCTTTTCACCCAGCTCTTTGAGGAACTTTAAAGCACATTTGCCCCATGCTCCAAGGGTCTCCGACCCTAATGGAATGAAGTTATAGCAAGGGGTAAGGTCTTCATATTTTCGGATCTTCTGGGTCTCCCTGTGTCTGGCAGTTCCACCCCCTTCCACTACGGAGTATGGCAAATAGGTGTCTGCCAATGTGGCGGCACAGGTGTAGTCCCAGGCAATCTGCTTTCCATCCTTCCAGGGTAGCATAGTGGCTCCACCAGGACGCTTTTGACTTCCATCAGACCTCTGTACTTGGGGTTTCCGTTGAGCTGGGCAACGGGCTGTGGATATATGTATATATATATATATATATATATATATATATATATATATATATATATATATATATATATATATATATATATATATATATATATATATGTATATTATATATCTATATATATATATATATATATATATATATATATATATATATATATATATATATATATATATATATATATATATATATATATATATATATATATATATATATATATATATATATATATATTTATGTGTGTGTGTGTGTGTGTGTGTGTAAACCAAGAACCAATATGGTTTACGTGGGCCAGTTTCAGCAGACATCAACGTGAGTATCCACCGGAGATTACAGAGTTGTGACAATATTCTGCATCAGACCGTTGCTTCTGTATCAGTGAAAGTGCAGTGTGCATGTTGGGATTTGGGGAGTAGCGGTGGTGAGGGGATCCTGCCAGCGGGGTCGGGGGTTGGGAGAGGAAGTGGCTGCTCACGACACCGTCATTTGATGGTGAACAGAAGAACACCTGGGTTAACAGTGCGAGCATGGTGACTAGTGTGCCAAATGGCGAAGGTTTTTTCTAAATGGAACAATAAGTGTATAACAATTAGCAAAAGTTAGTCAGTGATGTGCATCTTGAACGAAAACACAGGGCCACTCCCTCCTCTCCCATCCCTGATCCCCTCCCCTCATCCCAACCTAAGCCCACTGACTTCCTGAGCAAAGGTGTTGCCGTTTAGTATCCCACCAATTACAAGCTCTGCCGCTCGCTACTTCCCCACCCTCATCCCCCATGCATCCCTGCTGTCCTTCACCCGTCACCCCACTGCTGGCGCCCTCTCACCCCCACGATATCAGCAATGTCACAAGTAGTCACAGGTTCACAGGAATCTTCACGACAGAGCCAAAGCCGTCATTCACGAGGCATTTGCCGGGTGTGCTACAGGGAATGTGCACTCCATCCCTCAACTGGCAACATCCGTGCACACAATGATTGTCTAGGCTCCAGGAGAGCTCCAAATGAGAACAACCAACAGCCTTCCCCAGCAGACGGAGCTGACAACTACCGTGACATCACCTCTACAGAGGACCTCAAATCTGCAATCAAATTAACATCCACCAGGACTCTGATACACATCCCCAAAGCAGCTCGCCCTCAAGCTGCTAGCAAATTCACTGACCTTCTGAAGACAGTCAACGATGCTCCTTCAAACAACAGATCCTGGCACAACCTGCTGCTTTTTGGCAATGCCTGTTTGGCTGTCCCACAAAGGAGGGACAAGTCACTAGCAACACACGTTATTAGGGCAATAAATGCATTCCCAAGAGATGACAACCTCGTCCGTCTCTCTCCTAGGGCAACAAACACCCGCCAAGCAAATGCCAACAACAGGACACCCAACGCCTCAAAAATCAGAGCCCAAATTAGCAAAAAAATAGAAGAGGGTAATAAATTCTATTGGAGCTCTGAGGCTTATAACCTGTGAGGATACCATCGCTCCCAAGGACGTCAGCACGGCGCAAGCTCTGAAGGACAAGCATCCACCCAGGGCTCCCAGTACCAACATTGACCTCCCTGACATTGCAGCAAGCGAAGAACATCTACCCTTACAGGATGCTGATGTGTATAAAGCTGCTATGTCATTTCCACAGGGCTCAGAAGGAGGTTTCACCGGTTTAAGGCCTCAACACTTAAAACAAATACTCAATCCAGCACTTGGTGATGTTTCAGAGAGGCTGCTGTCTGCACTCTCCAAATTTTCCAACCTGTGCCTGGCTGGCAGTGTCCCAGAGGCCATCAGACCCCTTTTCTTTGGTGCCTCATTGTGTGCCCTCCGGAAAAAGGATGGCAGAATCAGGCACATTGCAGTGGGTAACACCCTTCGGCGCCTAGTCGCCAAGGCTGTAGTAAGAAGGGTGAGTCAAGAGGCTGCTGCAGTGCTGAAACCAACTCAGCTCGGTTTCGGCGTTCAACAGGGCTGTGAAGCAGCTGCCCACGCAGCACGAGTATATATCAAAAACATGTCCGATGAAAAAGCCTTGGTCAATTTGGACTTGCCAACGCTTTCAACTCAGTCAGAAGGAATGCTGCTCTCCAAGCAGTTTATAAAAACTTCCCTTCCCTTTATCCCTTCATAGAATCGTGTTATAGTGTGACTTCCAAACTATTGTTTGGGGACCATGAAATTGACTCATGTGAGGGCGTGCAACAGGGGGACCCTCTTGCCCCCTTTCTATTCTGTTTGGCCATCAAGGAAGTCACAGAAGGACTCTCCGCTTAATATCTGGTTCCTGGATGATGGTACCCTAGCTGGCACAACAGAATCAATCCTAAAGGACATCAGTAAAATTAAAGACATGGGAGAAAGCCTGGGCCTTTCTTTAAACCCCACCAAATGTGAAATAGTTTCTACGAATTGACAGATGATCCAGAATATTAGCGCCGTTTTACCAGGAGCACGAGCCATTGATCCAGCCAATAGCACTCTCCTTGGTGCTTCTCTTGGGTCCAATGCCATCGATGTGATCCTAGAAAAAAAAGTCTCAGACCTCTGGATGATGGAAAGCAAGATGAAAGACATTGACACACACGATGCCTTGTACCTACTCACAAGGTGATGTCAATCCTAAAACTTACCTACTTTCTGAAATGCTCCCCAGCCTTCAGCAGTCCAAAACTCAAGGAATATGACCCTCTCCTTAAAACCATGCAAGAGAGTGTATTAAATCTTTCCCTTGAAGATGGACAGTGGCTGCAAGCCTCACTTCCGGTCAGGATTGGGGGCTAGGAGTATGCAGATCATCCCAGATTGCTCTACCAGCTTTCCTATCCTCTTCCATAGCATCAAACGAGTTGATAAGACAAATTGTTCCTGACAACCTCAGTGACTCAGCAGGAATACAGGACCCTAGCTATGCCAGTGCCATCACTGAATGGGAGAGACTCTTGCTTCTCCAGCACCAAACCCTAGTGCAGCATTGGCTCACAAACAGTCAAGCTGGGATGGCCCGATCACTGGAAAGGTGCTTGAGAACATGCTCAGGGCTGCAACATCAGATAGGGAGACTGCCTGTCTCCAGGCTGTTAGCACACATCACTCCGGGGACTTCCTCCAAACAGTTCCCATATCAGCAATTGGAACGCGACTCGACCCTAAGACCTTCCGTATTGCAGTGGCTCTGCACCTTGATGCCCCAATTCACACAGAATATATGTGTATTTGCGGCGAAGTGCAAGGAGACCAATACGGTCTACATGGTCTTAACTGTTCCAAAACCAAGGGTTGGCATGCAAGACACAACGAGGTCAACGACATCATTAAGAGAACCCTTGCTACAGCTGGATGCCCAGCCGAGAGGGAGCCCTGATCACTAGCAGCAAACAATACCCACAACCCAGCAAACCACCCTGATGGGATCACCATCTATCCTTGGAAGAATGGCAAGCTCTTAGCATGGGACTATACCTGTGTGTCCACACTGGCTGACACCTATGTCCATCACAGTGTGGGGCGACAGGGAGGAGCTGCTGGCCACAAGGAGGAGTACAAGAACAGCAAGTACAGGGACATAAGCCCACAGTATCAATTTGTCCCAGTGGGATCAGAGACCTTGGGATCATGGGGAAAAAATGCCTCACGTTTCCTTAAAGAACTGGGTTCCAGACTCATCGACACCACCACGGACCCAAGGACAGCCACTTTCTTGTTCCAGTGCCTCAGCATGGCAATCCAAAGGGAAAATGCTTGCTGCATACTTGGCTCGCGTCTGGCTTCAGAGTAGCTGGAGGAAATTCATGATCTTTAATACATTGTACCATTGTATTCATGTTTGTGTTTTTCTGTAAATATATTCTGTTTATTAATAAATTTTCACATAGAATATAAAATATAGGGGGTGGTAGGAGAAGAAAAAATTCAAACAGCTCCGGGGAGAACCTTGAGTTTTCCCTGAGGTACGTTTATTGTCTTCTCTGAGGATGATTGTCCCCATTCCAGCTATAGAGGTGGTACTTCTCTCTCTCTCTCTATATATATATGTAATGCAAACAGTTTGCGTGTGACCTTTTCAAATAATCAAAGAAAGGAATACAGAGTGCACCTTGTCCGTTTAAATGTCCTACCGATGTACTCAGAAGTATCTCTTCCTAAATATTGTCTAGTGTTTTTCTCAGTATCAGTTAATATGCCATACATGGGGATCTTTATTTCACAAACCACATGACCTGTTATAAACGATTAGAAAAAGCTTAGGGCTGGGTTTTTTATATCTTATAATTTCATACTTGACATCTCAGAAACCCACCTACCCCATATGGGAAGTAGGGGGATGATGGTAGGGTGGAGTTGACATCGACCACTAACCCAGTCTAAGGGTAACCGTGGCCGGCGACACCTACGCTAGTCTGAGACCTCTGAAAGTACTTGAGTTAAAGATTTCCACCCCCTTCTTGGCTTATCCTGATATGTATGTATATATATATATATATATATATATATATATATATATATATATATATATATATATATATATATATATATATATATATATATATATATATATATATATACATATATATACATATATATATATATATATATATATATATATATTATTATATATATATATATATATATATATATATATACATATATACATATATACATACATATATATATATATATACGTGTGTATCACCGATTACAAGGCGAAAATCTCATCCAGCTCCTCAGAGCTGGGGCGTGTGCCCAAAATACAGCAGGCAATACCCCTTTGAACAGCCGCACTGAGCCGCTGGAACAGAAAACTAACTGCCCTGGGATCCCTAGTTACCCTGATGAGTCTTTTTCCCAGCTCCTTAAGGAATTTAGATGCACTCTTTCCCCATGAGCCAAGGGTCTCTGAGCCTATGGGAACAAACATATAATGATGGGCAAGTTCTCCATATTTTCTAGACTTTTGGGACTCCCTGAAGCTGGCAGCTGCCCCTCCTTCCTCCCTGGTGTATTGGAGATAGGTATCAGCCAAGGTAGATGCACATGTATAGTCCCACACCACCTGCTTCCCATCTGTCCAGGCTTGAAGGGTGATACCATCTGGACGCTTCTGGCTGCCATCAGATCTGCATAGTTGGGGTGGCTCCCTTACTGCTGGGCATCCAGCTGTTGTGAGGCTCCTCTTGATAATGTTATTAACCTCCTCATGTCTTGCAATCTTTCCCTCGGATTTACGGCACACAAGACCATGGTACCCGAATCGGTCTGCTGCTTCACTGCCACAAATACACCTGTGTTCGGCGAGAATAGGGGCGGCAAGTCGAAGGGTAACACCGATGCGGATGGTCTGTGGGTCGAGACGTGTGCCAAGGCTGGAGTTGGGAACAGCCAACAGAAAGTCCCCAGCATGAGGGGCTCTCACTGCCAGGAGGCGGGCTCTATCCTTCCCTGACACACTCTGAAGCATTGTTGAGGCAATATTTTCCACTATTGGACCATCCCAGTGCGATTGTTTGTAGTTGTTGGGGGGAGCAGGTCTGGCTGCAGAGCCCTTTAGATTATCCCAGATCATTGCTCCGTCAATGAATTTTTGGTCCTGGACTCCTATCTTGTCCCTAAGATGTTCAGGGAAGTGTAGCTACTATATATATATATATATATATATATAGGGTTATATATATATATATATATCAAGCACTTTGTGAGAAGGTATATATATATATATATATATATATATATATATATATATATATATATAGATAGATAGATATACATATATATATATATATATATATATATATATATATATATATATATATATATATATATATATATATATATATATATATATATATATATGTATATATATATATATATATATATATAGGTAGTAGGTTGGTAGACAGCAAGCACCCAGGGCGATACTACCGTTCTGCCAGGTGAGTGTAAAACGAAAGCCTGTAATTACATGATTTTAGGATTGCTGGTGTCTTTTGCCTGTCTCATAAATATGCAAGATTACAGGTACATCTTGCTACTTCTACTTATACTTAGGCAACGCTACACGTTTATTTATACACACTCATCTGAAATTCTTTGATTTTATCTTAGTTCTTGTTCTAATTACTTTTACTTTTTTATCCATGGAGAAGTGGAATAAGAATCTTTCCTCCGTAAGCCATGCGTGTTGTAAAAGTCAACTAAAATGCCGGGAACAGTGCGCTAGTAACCCCTATTCCTGTAATAATTACTAAAAAGAATAAGAAGAAGAAAATTGTCAAAGTGGGAAGTCTGAATGTGCGTGGATGTTGTGCGAATGATAAGAAAGAGATGATTGTGGATGTTATGAATGAGAAGAAGCTGGATGCCCTGGCTTTAAGTGAAACAAAGCTGAAGGGGGTGGGTGAGTTTCAGTGGAGAGGAATAAATGGGATTAGGTCAGGGGTTTCAAATAGAGTTAGAGCTAAAGAAAGAGTAGCAAAAATGTTGAAGGATAAGCTATGGCAAGAAAAGAGGGAATATAAAGTATAAATTCAAGGATTATGTGGAGTAAAATAAAGGTTGGATGTGAGAAGTGGGTTATAGTAAGTGTATATGCACCTGGGGAAGAGAGAATTATAGAGGAGAGTGAAATTTTGGGAAATGTTGGGTGAATGCGTGGGGAGTTTTGAACCAAGTGTGAGAGTACTTGTCGTTGGGGATTTTAATGCTAAAGAGGGTAAAAATGTTGTGGAGGGAGTCGTAGGTGAATTTGGGGTGCCAGGGGTAAATGAAAATGGGGAGCCTTTAATTGAGCTATGTGTAGAAAGAGGTTTGGTAATAAGTAATGCATATTTTATGAAAAAGAGGATAAATAAATATACAAGGTATGATGTAGCATGTAATGAAAGTAGTTTGTTAGATTATGTATTGGTGGATAAAAGGTTGATGGGTTGGCTCCAGGATGTACACGTTTATAGAGGGGCAACTGATATATCGGATCATTATATAATTGTAGCTACAGTTAGAGTAAGAGGTAGATGGGATAAGAGGACAATGGCAACAACAAGTAGGAGGGAGGTGAAAGTGTATAAACTAAGGGAGGAGGAAGTTCGGGTGAAATATAAGCAACTATTGGCAGAAAGGTGGGCTGGTGCAGGTATGAGTAGTGGGGGGTTGAAGAGGGTTGGAATAGTTTTAAAAATGCAGTATTAGAATGTGGGGCAGAAGTTTGTGGTTATAGGAGGGTGGGTGCAGGAGGAAAGAGGAGTGATTGGTGGAATGATGAAGTAAAGGGTGTGATAAAAGAGAAAAAGGTAGCTTATGAGAGGTATTTACAAAGCAGAAGTGTTATAAGAAGAGCAGAGTATATGGAGAGTAAAAGAAAGGTGAAGAAAGTGGTGAGAGAGTACAAGAGGAGAGCGGATGATAGAGTGGGAGAGGTACTGTCAAAAAATTTTAATGAAAATAAGAAAAAAAAATTGGAGTGAGTTAAACAAGTTAAGAAACCTTAGGGAACAAATGGATTTGTCATTTAAAAACAGAGTAGGAGAGTTAGTAGATGGGGAGATGGAGGTTTTGGGTAGATGGCGAGAATATTTTGAGGAACTTTTAAATGCCGACGAAGAAAGGGAAGCGGTAATTTCATGCACTGGCCAGGGAGGTATACCATCTTTTAGGAGTGAAGAAGAGCAGAATGTGAGTGTGGGGGAGGTACGTGAGGCATTACGTAGAATGAAAGGGGGTAAAGCAGCTGGAACTGACGGGATTATGACAGAAATGTTAAAAGCAGGGGGTGACATAGTGTTGTAATGGTTGGTATTTTTGTTTAATAAATGTATGAAAGAGGGGAAGGTACCTAGGAATTGGCAGAGAGCGTGTATAGTCCCTTTATGTAAAGGGAAGGGGGACAAAAGTGATTGTAAAAATTATAGAAGAATAAGTTTACTGGGTATACCAGGAAAAGTGTATGGTAGGGTTATTATTGAAAGCATTAGAGGTAAGACAGAATGTAGGATTGCGGATGAGCAAGTAGGTTTTAGAGTGGGTAGGGGATGTGTAGATCAAGTGCTTACATTGAAGCATATATGTGAACAGTATTTAGATAAAGGTAGGGAAGTTTCTATTGCATATATGAATTTAGAAAAGGCATATGATAGAGTGGATAGGGAAGCAATGTGGCAGATGTTGCAAGTATATGGAATAGGTGGTAAGTTACTAAATGCTGTAAAGAGTTTTTATGAGGATAGTGAGGCTCAGGTTAGGGTGTGTAGAAGAGAGGGAGACTACTTCCCAGTAAAAGTAGGTCTTAGACAGGGATGTGTAATGTCACCATGGTTGTTTAATATATTTATAGATGGGGTTGTAAAAGAAGTAAATGCTATGGTGTTCGGGAGAGGGGTGGGATTAAATTATGGGGAATTAAATACAAAATGGGAAGTGTCACAGTTACTTTTTGCTGAAGATACTGTGCTTATGGGAGATTCTAAAGAAAAATTGCAAAGGTTAGTGGACGAATTTGGGAGTGTGTAAAGGTAGAAAGTTGAAAGAGATAATAGAAAAAAGTAACGAGATGAGAGTATCAAATGATTTAGATAAAGAAATATTGGATATCAAATTGGGGAGAAGTATGGAAGAAGTGAATGTTTTCAGATATTAGAGAGTTGATGTGTCAGCGGATGGATTTATGAAGGATGAGGTTAATCATAGAATTGATGAAGGAAAAAAGTTGAGTGGTGCATTGAGGTATATGTGGAGTGAAAAAATTTTTATCTATGGAGGCAAAGAAGGGAAAGTATGAAAGTATAGTAGTACGAACACTCTTATATGGGTGTGAAGCTTGGGTTGTGAATGCAGCAGCGAGGCAGTGGAGATGTCCTGTCTAAGGGCAATGTGTGGTGTAAATATTATGCAGAAAATTCGGAGTGTGGAAATTAGGAGAAGGTGTGGAGTTAATAAAAGTATTAGTCAGAGGGCTGAAGAGGGTTTGTTGAGGTGGTTTGGTCATTTAGAGAGAATGGATCATAGTAGAATGACATGGAGAGTGTATAAATCTGTAGGGGAAAGAAGGCGGGGTAGGGGTCGTCCTCGAAAAGGTTGGAGGGAGGGAGGGGGTAAAGGATCTGTTGTGGGCTAGGTGTTTGGACTTCCAGCAAACGTGCTTGAGCGTGTGAGATAGGAGTGGAGACAAATGGTATTTGGGACCTGACGAGCTGTTGGAGTGTGACCAGGGTAATATTTAGTGAAGGGATTAAGGGAAATCGGTTATTTTATATAACCGGACTTGAGTCCTGGAAATGGGAAGTACAATGCCTGCACTCTAAATGAGGGGTTTGAGATATTGGCAGTTTGGAGGGATATATTGTGTATTTTTATACGTATATCCTTCTAAACTGTTGTATTCTTGGCACCTCTGCAAAAACAGTGTGAGTGAGGTGAAATTGTTGAATGATTATGAAAGCATTTTCGTTTTGGGGAATTTTTTTTTTTTCGCGTCACCCTGCCTCGGTGGGAGACGGCCGACTTGTTGAATATATATATATATATATATATATATATATATATATATATATATATATATATATATATATATATATATATATATATATATATATATATATATATATATATATATATATATATATAAAGGAATTCGCAAGAGCAGGCGAAATATACACAACCACTGATCTCTGGCTGAAGGAGACTCGAACCTACGAACCTTGGAACAAGGTACGCAGTGCTATACCATTCTCACCACACTGGACCAATACCTTGGCGTCCAGCTTGCGCTAGACTTTGATCCAAGGCAGCCAGCTTTCATCTCATCCCCTGCATGCATCAACCTTACTAGAGATTTTAACAATGCAAGGAATTCGCAAGAGCAGGCGAAATTTTGAATATTTATAAAAGAGAACGATCTAAAATACCCCAAAAAATTAACTGACAGATCTTTTAAAATTGTCGGACGAACATTCTACAGTTCAAAAAAAAAGAAAAAGGACAAAGAAAAATATTCAACGAAGAATATGTTGTTTGAATCTTTAAATTAATACCTTCTTGATATACCTTCTTGATATACCTTCTTGATATACCTTCTTGATAAACCTTCTTGATAAACCTTCTTGATAAACCTTCTTGACAAACTTTCTTGATAAACCTTCTTGATATACCTTCTTGATATACCTTCTTGATATACCTTCTTGAAATACCTTCTTGATATACCTTCTTGATATACCTTCTTGATATACCTTCTTGATACCTTCTTGATATACCTTCTTGATATGCCTTCTTGATATACCTTCTTGATTTACCTTTTTGATATACCTTATTGGTATACCTTCTTGATATACCTTGATAAATTAGACACATGTGCAACTCTTGGGTATCTTTATTAAGGAAACGTTTCGCCACACAGTGGCTTCATCAGTCCATACAAAGGAGAATCTTGAAGAACAGGAGGAGAATGAGGCAATCAGTCCCTCAACCTTGAGTCGATGTGGTCAGTCCATCAATCTTGAATAGAATACGGCATACGTGCGGAGAACGAGCTTATAAACCGTAGGCAGGAGAGGTGCAGCAGTCATAGGTGGTGTCGCATTTGTTCAATGTGGAAGTAGGTCGTGCCCAAGATTTAGGCAAGCGTAGAAATTCCCAAGTATTAAGATCCCAAGATGAAGCCACTGTGTGGCGAAACGTTTCCTTAATAAAGATACCCAAGTGTTGCACATGTGTCTAATTTATCAACGTGTCGGTTCTGTGAACCATTCATCTACAAACTTGATATACCTTCTTGATATACCTTCTTGATATACCTTCTCTACTTAAAAATCTTGATTGGTTAAAAAAAAAAGTTACATTAAGAATTAAGATTCGATTTTTTCCTGTGTTACCTGCATGGGCACATTAAAGCTTACTTTGGTGTCACCAGATACAGGTTCTTGAACCCAAACTTTCTCTCCTAAGCTTTGAAACTGTCTGGAGCATTATTCACAGTGCTATTTCCCATCCAACCCTCGTTGAGCTCTTCCAGTAGTCCTTTTATGTTATGGCGTAATACCAGCTTGTAAGGACTTTACCCAGTATTCACTTGCACAGTTTCGCAGCAAAGAGCAGCGACAGCAAGGTTGTACCCAGTCTGTAGGAAAATGCTACCATGAAGTTCTCATCACTGTTGTCAATGTTTGATGGAAACTTTCCTGAGGTTGATAAGCTGCTGAAAATGACTGCTTAGTACCTTAGCGACGTTAAGGAGTCATTGGCACCATGATCACTATAGATCATCCGTGGAATTCCCATTTGGAATACTAATCTAATGAGGGATTTTAAAATTACTATTGTATTAATACTACACATAGGTATTGCCTCAGGATATATATAGTGATTTTTATCGTAGATGAAGAAGACATATTAGTTACCTGATTTGGTCTTAAGTAAAGCCACACACTATCGTTGATCAGGTTAGCTAAGGGTTTTTCTTGAACTGGTATAGGATAAAGCAGGGATTCTCTCCCTGGGGTACATGTACCTCCAAGGGTACATTTGCACTTCTCAGGGGGTACATAAGCGTCTGACAGTGTAAACATTGTGTAATCTGCTGTACATATTACAATGTACACTGTGCAACAGTGTACACTATGAGTAACGTAGAGCATAAACAATATAGAACATCCTCGTTACAAATCAGTTGTTACAGATAGCCGACAACTAGGGAACCTCTCCTCCCTATTTCATGCTACAACCTTACATATATGTAACACTTCAGAATTAATAAGCTAAAAAAAAATCACAGAAAGCGTTTTGAACACGTTCTCGTTTAATCTAGAAAATCATACGAGGGTAGCCGGCAGCTCTCTGCTTCAGGTATCCACAAACATTAGTCGCAAGAGGTGTGTTGGTGTTACTTATGAGCAAGGCGACCTGCCTAAAAATTTTCCGGTAAGACGTAGTACTCATATTTCTCATTATTTTTGTTATTTCTTACAGTGAGTTGCCATTTAGCGTATTTCATCCACAGACATCAACAACCACCACACTAGCCAATCACACACACACACACACACACAAAGTTTACAGCTCAAGGTAACTAGCATATTTTAAATAGGATAAAATATGGGATCCCAAAAGGCTAGGACGAAGAAGCAGGAGAACCAAGAGAGACTGGTCTGAGAAGGAAGCATGGGCAGTAAATATCAAGAACATGATAGAACAAGAGTGAGGAAAAAGGCTAAAAGAGTTTAGCAATACAGCAGTGGAAAAGATGGTTGTAGAGTACAAGAAGTGAGAGCTACGAGTTGAAGATGAAGAGACTAGGATATAGAGCCTAGAGGAAAAACTGAAAGTTCTCATTTGGTATATATGGCCGTGTATTGAAAGGGCATGGTGTTAAAAATAAGAAGATCAGCAGTCAGATAGGGGACTGAGAGAAATAAAGTAGATAGGAATTCCTTTGTGGAACTGCTGTCAGGCAGTTGAGTGGTGCAGGAAATGACAAGGGAAGCAATAATGAAGATACTTAAATCAAACCCATTGATATGGAAGGAAAGAAAATGGGAGAGGTCAATAATTATTCACTGGCTTCAAGAGGCTGCGGGGAGGACTCACAATGAAAGGTGACAAAGGAAGGAAAGAGAAATTGAAAGTATCATCAGACTAACAGGAGAGAACATATCCCATCTTATAAATATTCAGAGAATTTTTTTTTTTTTTTTATATTTTAATATTCAGAGAATTAGGGAGAAATCAAGTGGAAAAATTCGCCTAGTCAAAACGACATTTATGACAAAAATAGTACACAACAGGATCAAGCAGCAGAAACCATGGTTAAAGGATACACAAAAAAATCAGCAGGTGTACCTCTTCAATGACAGACCAAAAAAAAAAAAAAGAATGAGAGAAACTGAGATAGAGGATACAAAGACTCAAATGGCAGGAAAGAGAAGCATGGAAGTCCTGACTCAAGAGGACTTTTAAACATAACCACCCACAGAACCCCATCAAGCCCTACCACTCCAACCTGTCCAAGCACAATTAATTAAAACAAACCATCATCTGCACCCACAGTTTTCCCCAGCACAAATCCCATTTTCACAGCAACCTCTAATAGTATCGTGCTCTACTTCCCCAGCCCACACCAACACCCCTATTCCCCAGAATATGGTACTGGTAAAGAAACTGAAAGTATGGTACACCAACAAATATACAATAGCAAATATTAGTGAAGAGTGGGACAAACGAATCATGGAAGCAGCCCCAGACATCATAGCACTCATGGAAACAAAGCTCATGGGAATGATAGCAGACATGATCTTTCCAACTGGTTATCAGATCCTGAGGAAAGACGGGGACTAGAGGAGGAGGAATTGCGTTGCTCATCAAAAACCAGTGGAGCTTTGAAGAGTTGAGAGGAATGGACAGAAGGGAAACAGATGACTACATAGCAGGAATACTTCAAACCGAGGGTCACAAGGTAGTGATAGCAAGTGATGTAAATCCCACCACTGAATAGCAAGAGACCAAGACAAGATTACAATTAGTGCAACAAAGCAATGAAGGATACACTAGATGAGGTGGCCAGAAGGGCCGAACAAGGGCAGAGCAAAGCTACTCATCATGGGGGATTTTAACATCAAGGAAATTGACTGAAAAGCCTAGAGCCACAGTCTGGAACCATAAATGTGGGAAAAAATGCTGAAGGCGGTATTGGACAACATGTTAGGAAAACAGCCGAAGAGAGAGAGAGTATTAGATGGACAAGCAAGGCTGGACCTCGTATTCACCTTGAGCAGTTCTAACATTGGGGATATTACATACAAAAGGCCCCTCAGCAATAGAGATCATGTGGTCCTGAGTTTCGAATAAATTTTGGAGTTAACATTAGAGAGTGAAGCACCACGAGAAAACCAGAAAAAACCAAGCTTCAAAGAAGGGGCTACACAAATATGATGCAATTCTTGCATGAGGTGCAGTTTGTAAAGACAACTAGAGGGAAAGACAGTAAGTGAAATGTTAGAATACCTAGCCACAGAGTGGAGAGAGGCCAATGAGAAGGTCGTACCCAAAGGTAACAGAATCAATGACAAGACCTGAGCGAGCCCTTGGTTCACAAGGAAGTGTAAAGAGGCCAAAGTGAAAAATGTGTTAAAAGCAAAGGACTCAGGCTAATAAGGAACTGAGTCGAAGAGCCAACAAAGAATATGCATGGATAAGAGGGGACGGCCAAGCTGCAATATAAGAATGATATAGCAACGAAAGCCAAATCTGAATCAAAGTTGTTATTTTCCTCCATATCGGATGAAAATAAGAATCGAGGACCAGGTAATCAGACTAAGGAAGGATTGAGGGGAGGTCAAAAGAAATGACCAAGATTATGCGATGAACTCAACCTAAGATTTAGTAAAATATTCTCAGTGGAAAGGATTCTCGCAAACCGAGGAGGTAGGTGACACACTACACACAACAGAAGAAGTGATGAAACGAAATTAGCATAGAGTCATCCACACCATCCTATGTCCTTGCGTAGCGAGTACAACATTCAGTTCCGCTGGATGCGCTACTCCAAATCTCGAACTAAGGTTAAAACAACATAAATATATCATTAGAACTGGACAAGATTCCAATGCTCTATTTATTCATGTAAGAGATTTTAACCATCCAATTGATTTTCAAAAAGTTGAGAAAGTAGTATCAAGCAAGTCCATGGTCGACAGGAATATAATTGAATCTTGTTTCATAAAAAGCAGTTTTGACAATAATATGAATATTTCCTTTAGTTTATATAAATTAGATCCATTTATAATTAATAGAATTTGGGAAGAATTTAATAATACACTGGACAAATAAATAGCTTGGGGGTGAGTTGTGCAAAGGACCTATCCAAGTTGGCTCGCCGCGCTTCACGTGTTTAACCGTTGTGGGATCTGATAGTGAGGTGCTGGCCGGACCCCTTATATAGCTTCCTTAGAACATAAGAACATAAGAACATAAGAATGTAGGAACACTGCAGAAGGCCTACTGGCCCATACGAGGCAGGTCCTTATTAAAACGACATCTGAACATTAAAATGGTATAAAATACCGACAGGTTGTTAGGTAAGACACATATGCAACAGTTAGGTATCTTTATTATGACTGCAGGTCTGTACCAAGATACCCTTGTGTTGCAGTGTCTGACAGATTGAACATTAAAATGGTATAAAATACCGACAGGTTGTTAGGTAAGACACATATGCAACAGTTAGGTATCTTTATAACAGTTAGGTATCATAATAAAGATACCTAACTGTTGCATATGTGTCTTACCTAACAACAAAACGACATCTACCGAAATCTACTCAAGGAATAACTCCCGTACCCCTTGACACCAATCAAACCCAGCCCCTCCCACTCATATATTTGTCCAGTCTCTTCTTAAAGCTACCCAAGGTCCTAGCCTCTATCACCCCACTGGGAAGACTGTTCCACGCATCTACAACTCTGTTAGAAAACCAGTACTTACCTATGTCCTTTCTAAATCTAAACTTATCCAACTTAAATCCATTATTCCTGGTTCTTACCTGGTTCGACACCCTCAGTACTTTATTAATGTCTCCCTTGTTTATGCCCGTCATCCACTTATACACTTCAATGATATCTCCCCTTATTCTACGCCTCTCCAGAGAGTGGAGATTTAAGGATTTAAGTCTATCTTCATACGGGAGGTTCCTTACACAGTAAATCATTTTAGTCATTCTTCTCTGTATGTTCTCTAATGAGTCTATGTCCATCCTGTAGTAAGGGGACCAAAACTGAGCAGCATAATCTAAATGAGGCCTCACTAGTGATGTATAGAGCTGTAAAATAACTTTTGGACTTCTGTTACTTATACTTCTTGAGATAAATCCAAGTAATCTGTTGGCCTTGTTGCGCACACTAAGGCACTGCTGTCTTGGCTTTAGATTTCTGCTTACCATGACTCCCAAGTCTTTTTCACATTCTGTATGACCAAGCTCTACTTCACCTAGATTATAGCTTCGAGGGTTATTTTCATTACCAAGGGCAAGTGGCAATATAAACACAAATGCAGTATAATGTGATCCTTTATTGACTACGTTTCGCCCACACAGTGGGCTTTTTCAAGTCACAAACAGAACTACCTGGGGTGGAAGGAACGCGAGTATTTATAGTCCGGCTGAGGTCAGGTGAAGAATGCTGCATCTGATGATGTACTGAGTTGGGTTGTAGAGTCTAAAAACTTGGGTAGCTTGGAAAGGAGACTGGACAAGTTTGTGAGCAGACCTTCTACAGTGTTCTTATGTGGGATAGCGATGAAGAAGTTTCTTGGCAAGTGGTTCAGCTATGTTATAGAAGCCACTATTCTGGTTGAAGTTGTCGGATATAGAAATAAGTGATGATTCCAGGATTCTTCGGTATTGGGTGTTGTCTTCTGTGGCGATAAGTCTTGAGTTTCTGTAGTTTATCAAGTGGTTGTGTGAATTACGGTGTTGTACGCAGGCATTCCTTGTGTCGTCGGACCTGCTTGCGTATTGGTGTTCTGAAATACGTGGTTGAACTATGTGTTGGCTTTACGTGTTTCTCTTTTGAAAATCACCTCTTTCAGCAGACTTTTGGACTACCCATGGGTTCGCCACTCAGTGCAGTCCTAGCGAACCTATACATGGAACATCTAGAAGCCGAACGTTTCTCCACCATTATTCCTTCGTCTGTCACCTGGCTCCGTTATGTTGACGACATTCTCCTCATAACTCCTAAACGCTTCAACGTTCAAGCTCTCCAAGACAAGCTCAACCAGGTCGAGCCTTCAATCCAGTTCACACTTGAAGAAGAGGTCGACAACACTCTTCCTTTCCTTGATGTTCTACTCTGCAAAGCTGACCACGAACTTCGTTTTAAAGTCTATCGAAAACCCACCAACCAAAACGATCTTCTCCACTTCTACTCTCACCACGACACCAAAACCAAACGTGGTGTAATTATAGGCTTCTTCCTGCGTGCACTCAGAATCTGCAGCAACGAGTTCCTTGAGGAAGAATGCACTATAATTGAACAGGTATTTTCCAAACTCCACTATCCTCGTCACTTCATCAGAGACTGCAGACGGCGAGCACTAAACATCTTCAACACACCCAGAGAAGACACTGCCGAGAAGAGATACATAGTCCTTCCCACCAACTCCATTGCCAAACATGTTTCCAACATCTTTGCCAAAACATCATTCCAAGTATCTACCTCCACAATCACGACCATCAAGGACATCACCAGTAGTAGGCAGGACAAGCCTCCATCCTCTGCAGGGGTATACATAATCCCTTGTAATGACTGCAACAAGTTATACGTGGGCGAAACATCAAGGGACCTCCAAACACGTATTTCAGAACACCAATACGCAAGCAGGTCCGACGACACAAGGAATGCCTGCGTACAACACCGTAATTCACACAACCACTTGATAAACTACAGAAACTCAAGACTTATCGCCACAGAAGACAACACCCAATACCGAAGAATCATGGAATCATCACTTATTTCTATATCCGACAACTTCAACCAGAATAGTGGCTTCTATAACATAGCTGAACCACTTGCCAAGAAACTTCTTCATCGCTATCCCACATAAGAACACTGTAGAAGGTCTGCTCACAAAATTGTCCAGTCTCCTTTCCAAGCTACCCAAGTTTTTAGACTCTACAACCCAACTCAGTACATCATCAGATGCAGCATTCTTCACCTGACCTCAGCCGGACTATAAATACTCGCGTTCCTTCCACCCCAGGTAGTTCTGTTTGTGACTTGAAAAAGCCCACTGTGTGGGCGAAACGTAGTCAATAAAGGATCACATTATACTGCATTTTTGTTTATATTGCCATTGTGTCGGTATTTTATACCATTTATTTCCACCAAGGGCAAGTACCTTACACTTATCCACATTAAACTTCATCTGCCATTTTTCAGACCAAGACATTAATTTGTTCAAATCGTCCAGGAGTTCATTGATATCCTCCTCAGAGTGAATTATACGGCCTATCTTTGTATCATCAACAAACTTACTCATGTCACTAGTAATCCCTTCATCAAGGTCATTAATGTAAATTATGAACAGGAGAGGGCCTAAATGAACATCAAAATGGTATACAATACCGACAGGTTGGTAGGTAAGACACATAGGCAACAGTTAGGCAACTTTATTCCGAAACGTTTCGCCTACACAGTAGGCTTCTTCAGTCGAATACAGAAAGTAGGCAGGAACAGTAGAGATGTGAAGACGATGTAATCAGTCCATCACCCTTGAAGTCGTAGAATTTGAGGTTGTCAGTCCCTCGGCCTGGAGAAGTTCAGTTCCATAGTCAGGAACTATCTGATAGTTCCTGACTATGGAACTGAACTTCTCCAGGCCGAGGGACTGACAACCTCAAATTCTACGACTTCAAGGGTGATGGACTGATTACATCGTCTTCACATCTCTACTGTTCCTGCCTACTTTCTGTATTCGACTGAAGAAGCCTACTGTGTAGGCGAAACGTTTCGGAATAAAGTTGCCTAACTGTTGCCTATGTGTCTTACCTACCAACCAGAGGGCCTAAAACTGATCCTTGTGGAACGCCACTAGTGACTAATCCCCATTCAGATTTCACTCCATTAATGGTAACTCTCTGCTTTCTATTGGTAAGCCATGCCTCAATCCATGCTAGAACTTTACCTCCTATACCATGAGCTGCCACTTTTCTTAAGAGTCTCTTGTGAGGTACTCTGTCGAAGGCTTTACTAAAATCCAAATAAACAATATCATATTCCTTATCACTGTCAACTGCCTCAAGTGTTCTATTGAAGAACGTCAGTAAGTTTGTCAGGCAGGAACGACCTCTCGTGAATCCATGCTGAGATTCATTTATCAAGTTATGCTCTTCAAGGTGACTTCTGATAATGTCAGCTATAATTGATTCTAATAACTTGCCCACTATAGATGTCAGGCTTATTGGACGGTAATTTGAAGGAGTGGACTTATCCCCTGATTTGAATATAGGAACCACATTAGCCATCTTCCACAACTCTGGCACAACACTGGTAAGGATGGACGCATTGAATACACTCGTTAATGGCTGACTAAGCTCCATCTTGCATTCCTTAAGTACCCTTGAAAACAACTCATCGGGTCCCGGGGACTTATTTTGTTTCAGTTTGTCTATCTGTTTAATAACCATGTCCCTCGTGACAGTAATATTAGTTAACTTAAATTCATCAGGAACTAAATAATTGTTAATTACTGGAATCTCATTTACATCTTCCTGTGTAAAAACTGACAAAAAATAGTCGTTAAATAAGGAACACATTTCCAGTTCATTATCCGTCAGCTGTCCATTCCCAGATTTCAGAGGTCCTACTTTTTCCTTCACCTTCGTCCTATACACTTGAAAGAACCCCTTTGGATTAGTCTTTGACTCATTAGCAACTCTAATTTCATAGTCACGTTTAGCCTTTCTAATCGCCTTTTTTACTTCTCTTTTAAGCTGAACATATTGGTCAGTAAGGTTAACCTCTCCTCTTCTGATGCGCCTATAAATTCCCCTTTTCTCCCCTAATAGATGCTTTAGCCTCCTGTTAACCCATTTGGGATCGTTATTATTAGACCTAATTTCTCTCTGAGGAATGTATATACTCTGGGCACTGTTACATTATTAAGAAAACAATCATAAAAGCAGATCCCTTCATATTCATAAGTATGATTATCGTCAATAAAATCATTAGCTAGATAACCCCAATCAAGATTAGACAGAAGTTCCCTAAGTCCATTATAATCGGCAGAACGAAAATCAGGGATTTTTACTGTATTATCATTATTCTTGCATTCCCAGTTAATGCTAAAAGTGATGGATTTGTGATCACTTGCGCCAAGCTCTTCAGTGATCTCCAGATTATTCACGAGTGTTTCCTTATTTGACAAGACTAGGTCTAGCAAATTATTACCCCTGGTAGGCTCAGTTACACTCTGTTTCAGAAAACAGTCCTGAACTGTTTCCATGAAGTCACTGGACTCTAGATTACCTGTCAAAGAATTCCAGTCAATTTGGCTAAAGTTAAAGTCCCCTACTATGACTATGTTATTGTGTCCAGAAGCCCTAACAATTTCGTCCCAAAGAAGTCTCCCTCTATCGTGATCCAAACCTGGAGGTCGGTATATTACACCTAGAATTAGTTTTTCTTGACCCTCCACGAACTCTACCCAAACAGACTCTGTTACTGCTCCATCTATTTTTATACCTGTTTTTATGCAACAATTAATATTTTCTCGAACATACAATGCAACTCCTCCCCCCTTCCCATTACATCTATCCACATTGAACAACTTAAATCCCTGAATATTACACTCAGCAGTCATATCCCGACTCTTTAAATCATACCACGTTTCAGTTAATGCAATGATATCAAAGTTCCCAGCACATGCTACCAAACGTAGTTCATTAATTTTATTTCTTGCACTTCGACTGTTAGCATAAAATACCATCATATGTTTTTTCTTCTGCACATTTTTCCAATTCATCTTTGTTTTTACACAATTTCTGAAATTATCATTACCCAGAGTTACTCCATGACAGTTACTATTAAGATTCTTAATATCAGAGCATAAGTCAATATATCCATACTCATTATTAATCATTTCTAAACCCATACCTCTAACTAATCCTAGTTTAAAGTCCTAACAACCCCCTCAACTGAGTTAGCAAGAAAACCCACACCTGCCCTGGATAAGTGAACCCCATCCCTGGCATACATGTCATTTCGGCCATAGAAGTTGTCCCAGTTGTCAATGAATGGTACTGCATTATCCTTACAGTGTTTATCCAGCCAACAATTAATACCAATTGCTCTGGACAACCATTCATTACCAACACCTCTTCTTGGCAAAATGCCACATATAACAGGGCGCCCCCCCTTCTTCCTAATCATGTCTATAGCTGTCCTGAACTTTCTAACTAAATCCTCACTTCTACGCTTGCCTACATCATTGCCTCCAGCACTGAGGCAAATAATAGGATTGATCCCATTACCGTTCATGATGTTGTCAAGCCGGCTAACAATGTCCTCCATCCCAGCCCCAGGAAAGCATACCCTTTGTCTCCTACTCCTGTCCTTCTAGCAGAATGCCCTATCCATGTATCTAACCTGGCTATCCCTGTATCTAATGTGAGCAATCACGAAAGCGCTTGGAATTTCTCTATTCTTTCAGAGTGGTTGTTTTGCATATATATATATATATATATATATATATATATATATATATATATATATATATATATATATATATATATATATATATATATATATATATACTGGTGGAGGTGGTGTAACAAACATTAACGCAGCTGCTGTAACAAGCTCTGATATACGTGCCACTAATTAAACCTCTGCTGCAGCTGGTATGTATTTCAGTGCTATGGAACAGTGATGTACACGTTGTGTCACTATCAACCTCCTCAGTTTGTCACATTCTGCCATCATTATGATGGTAAATAAAACAAAAATTCAGTATAACTGGCAGATTTTTTGATCGGGATCCTCCTACACAGATCAACCTGGCGAGGGAGGATGTAACTATATTTATTGAGCGTAGTGAAGTGAAGAGTCAGGTTAAGTACATAGGAAAGGAGGAACACTTGGCAGCTTGAAAAACAGGAAGGATAAATATATGAAATAGTAGGCTAGTGGGCCTGTTGCTATGCTCCTCCATTGCTGAGCCACTCACCAGAAGGTTTCTAGCTCACTTATCCACATAACAACAGTTCACAAACACAAGAATGGAGGAGCACTGCAGGCCCTTTATAGCAACATTTCGACGGAACGTTGCCATAAAGGATCGCGTTATACTGAATTTGTTTCTCTTTTTTTATCCAATATGTGTTGACAGATTTTGTTCTACGTGTTAAATCGTTACTCTCAGTATTGTTATTATCCAGACTAACAGACGGGAAGAATCTTCTATTTATCTCCATTTCTTTTGTAATCATAAAAAAACAATCCCAAATAGTCTTCCTCATCATACACTTTTATGACCCCGGTGAGATTATTTTTACTTTAGAAGCCCTAAACCTTTAATAGCTGAGTTTTTATAGCACTGCATAAATCCAGGAAATCAGTTATTAAAGTCGACAGTTGAAGTGTAAGATAATAACCGTAATCTCTCGTAAATCTTAAGTTTCGGGAGATATTTTACTGTATCTCTCCTGGGAACAATACTCATATTAGAGGCTAAGTATATTATTTTACTGTTCATATTAACGACTGCACTTAAACGCTGAGTTGGTCGTGGGACAAACTTTATTGTCTATTGTCTAACTTTCATTTATTATTTAGAATTGCTAGAATCAGTGTAGCAGCGACACAATGAGAACACCATTCATAATTTCATCTTCCATTCTCTTTCTCTCTTTCCGTTCCTTTATCTATTTATCCTTCCCTCTCTGTTTCTGTTTCTGTCTATCTGTCTGTCTCTCTCTCTCTCTCTCTCTCTCTCTCTCTCTCTCTCTCTCTCTCTCTCTCTCTCTCTCTCTCTCTCTCTCAATCTCTCTCCTGTGAGTGAGAAATTCTTGTGTTGTGAAAGTCTCGAATGGGATACCACCATTGACAAACATGTTTACTTCCATGCAAGAACGCATTCCTGTAATTGTCGAAAATGACGGTGGCTGTGAAACAGTTAAGAGTAAGAAAAAGAAAATGAAAGAGGACTAGAGCCCGACGTAGCCAGGCTCACATGATGCAAAAGCAACGTGACACCAAACGTCCTTGGTGCAAATAGGGCGCGACAAACCTTTCCTCAAAGGATGAATGAGTTATGCTGGACTTCCCTGACAACGCTCTGTTTTCTGCTTAATACAACTTACTAAGCCATGAAGCTTCTCTGCCCTCCACCAGAAACCTAGCACATTAATAATGGGTCAACATCATCATCTTTGGATTCCCGCACAACATCGATCTCTCCTATTTAACTCAAAGGGAACATGTCATTAGACCTAAAGGACTTATTAATGGAAGGACCCATATTGTTGCCAGCTGGGTGGGTCCAGCCTCTCTCCTCGTAATATGCCTACTTATGGAAATCTATAAGTACCCAGCAGTATGGTCACACCGCAGTTTCATGAGATATACTCCATTCTTGGTGGAAAATATTCCACTAAAGGATGGAAGAAGGGGCGTGATAGAATGGTGAAGGCCGGTAATTTAATTAAATATTCGTTAATGGCTTTACAGGATGAGACCAGCCAGCCTGACACTACCTTACCTACCACCCCACTTCGTGAAAGTGTGAGAGAGCCAGCAATCCCAGAAAATGTTTCTGATGACACCAGACTGTCTTCTGTTACACCAGTTGTGGAGGAGGTAGCAAACACTGCTGCCATACATGGAGCCACTGATCTGCCACTAATCACACACCTGTGAGCACACATAATTGTGTGGACGAGGTTTCCATTTCACAGCAAACATACGTACACACACACACACACACACACACACACACACACACACACAAGGTTGACACACTGGCTAGAGTGGCCAGAAGAGCTCATGCATGCAGGGCAAAGCTCCTGATCATGGGTGACTTTAACCACAAGGAGATCGATTGGGAGAACTTGGACCCACATGGGGGCCAAGATACATGGAGGGCTAAGATGATGGAGGTGGTACTGGAGAACTTCATGTACCAACACGTAAGGGACACTACAAGAGAGAGAGGAGAGGATGAACCAGCAAGGCTGGACTTAGTATTCACCTTCAGTACTGCAGATATCGAGGACATCACATATGAAAGACCCCTTGGGGCCAGTGACCATGTGGTTTTAAGCTTCGAATACACAGTAGAGCTACAAGTGGAGGGAGAAGCAGGAAGGCCAGGACGAATGAAGCCAAACTACAAGAAAGGGGAATACACAGGAATGAGGAACTACCTGAACGGGGGTCAGTGGGACAGAGAACTGGCAGGGAAGCCAGTTAATGAGATGATGGAATATGTAGCAACAAAATGCAAGGAGGCTGAGGAGAGGTTTGTACCCAAGGGTAACAGGAGTAATGAAAAAGCCAGGATGAGCCCATGGTTTACCCAAAGGTGCAGGGAGGCAAAAACCACGTGTGCTAGGGAATGGAAGAAATATAGAAGGCAAAGGACCCAGGAGAATAAGGAGAACAGTCGTAGAGCCAGAAACGAATGTGCACAGATAAGAAGGGAGGCCCAAAGACAATATGAAAATGACATAGCAGCGAAAGCCAAATCTGACCCGAAACTGTTGTACAGCCACATCAGGAGGAAAACAACAGTCAAGGACCAGGTAATCAGGCTAAGGAAGGAAGGAGGAGAGACAACAGGAAATGACCGTGAAGTATGTGAAGAACTCAACAAGAGATTCAAAGAAGTGTTCACAGAGGAGACAGAAGGGACTCCAGAAAGACGGAGAGGTGGGGCACACCACCAAGTGCTGGACACAGTGCACACAACCGAGGAAGAAGTGAAGAGGCTTCTGAGTGAGCTAGATACCTCAAAGGCAATGGGGCCAGATAACATCTCCCCATGGGTATTGAGAGAGGGAGCAGAGGCGCTATGTGTACCCCTAACAACAATATTCAATACATCTATCGAAACAGGGAGATTGCCTGAGGCATGGAAGACAGCAAATGTAGTCCCAATCTTTAAAAAAGGAGACAGACATGAAGCATTAAACTACAGACCAGTGTCACTGACATGTATAGTATGCAAAATCATGGAGAAGATTATCAGGAGAAGAGTGGTGGAACACCTAGAAAGGAATGATCTCATCAACAGCAGCCAGCATGGTTTCAGGGACGGGAAATCCTGTGTCACAAACCTACTGGAGTTCTATGACATGGTGACAGCAGTAAGACAAGAGAGAGAGGGGTGGGTGGATTGCATTTTCTTGGACTGCAAGAAGGCGTTTGACACAGTTCCACACAAGAGATTGGTGCAAAAACTGGAGGACCAAGCAGGGATAACAGGGAAGGCACTACAATGGATCAGGGAATACTTGTCAGGAAGACAGCAGCGAGTCATGGTACGTGGCGAGGTGTCAGAGTGGGCACCTGTGACCAGCGGGGTCCCGCAGGGGTCAGTCCTAGGACCAGTGCTGTTTCTGGTATTTGTGAACGACATGACGGAAGGAATAGACTCTGAGGTGTCCCTGTTTGCAGATGACGTGAAGTTGATGAGAAGAATACACTCGATCGAAGACCAGGCAGAACTACAAAGGGATCTGGACAGGCTGCAGACCTGGTCCAGCAATTGGCTCCTGGAGTTTAATCCCACCAAGTGCAAAGTCATGAAGATTGGGGAAGGGCAACGAAGGCCGCAGACGGAGTACAGTCTAGGGGGTCAGAGACTACAAACCTCACTCAAGGAAAAAGATCTTGGGGTGAGTATAACACCAGGCACATCTCCTGAAGCGCACATCAACCAAATAACTGCTGCAGCATATGGGCGCCTAGCAAACCTCAGAACAGCATTCCGACATCTTAATAAGGAATCGTTCAGGACCCTGTACACCGTATACGTTAGGCCCATATTGGAGTATGCGGCACCAGTTTGGAACCCACACCTAGCCAAGCACGTAAAGAAACTAGAGAAAGTGCAAAGGTTTGCAACAAGACTAGTCCCAGAGCTAAGAGGTATGTCCTACGAGGAGAGTTTAAGGGAAATCAACCTGACGACACTGGAGGACAGGAGAGATAGGGGGGACATGATAACGACATACAAAATACTGAGAGGAATTGACAAGGTGGACAAAGACAGGATGTTCCAGAGATTGGACACAGTAACAAGGGGACACAGTTGGAAGCTGAAGACACAGATGAATCACAGGGATGTTAGGAAGTATTTCTTCAGCCACAGAGTAGTCAGTAAGTGGAATAGTTTGGGAAGCGATGTAGTGGAGGCAGGATCCATACATAGCTTTAAGCAGAGGTATGATAAAGCTCACGGCTCAGGGAGAGTGACCTAGTAGCGATCAGTGAAGAGGCGGGGCCAGGAGCTCGGACTCGACCCCCGCAACCTCAACTAGGTGAGTACAACTAGGTGAGTACACACACCTACGGATAGCGTTCCGATACCTCAGTAAGGATTCGTTTAAGACTCTCTATATCATTTACGTCAGGCCCATACTGGAGTATGCAGCACCAGTTTGGAATCCACACCTAGTCAAGCACGTCAAGAAATTAGAGAAAGTGCAAAGGTTTGCAACAAGACTAGTCCCAGAGCTACGGGGAATGTCCTACGAAGAAAGGTTGAGGGAAATCGGCCTGACGACACTGGAGGACAGGAGTGTCAGGGGAGACATGATAACGACATATAAAATACTGCGCGGAATAGACAAGGTGGACATAGACGGGATGTTCCAGAGAAGGAACACAGACACAAGAGGTCACAATTGGAAGTTGAAGACTCAGATGAATCAAAGGGATGTTAGGAAGTATTTCTTCAGCCATAGAGTAGTCAGGCCGTGGAATAGCCTAGGAAGTGACGTAGTGGAGGCGGGAACCATACATAGTTTTAAGACGAGGTATGATAGAGCTCATGGGGCAGGGAGAGAGAGGACCTAGTAGCAATCAGCGAAGAGGCGGGGCCAGGAGCTGTGACTCGACCCCTGCAACCACAAATAGGTGAGTACACACACACACACACACACACACACACACACACACACACACACACACACAAGATGATGGATGTGGTACTTGAAAACCTCATGCATCAACATGTCAGGGACACTA
Source organism: Cherax quadricarinatus (assembly GCF_038502225.1). NCBI lineage: Eukaryota > Metazoa > Arthropoda > Malacostraca > Decapoda > Parastacidae > Cherax > Cherax quadricarinatus. The sequence goes on along the minus strand of NC_091361.1, from coordinate 3,548,098 downwards.
CCAGAGAGAGAGGGGAGGATGAGCCAGCAAGACTGGATCTTGTGTTCACCCTGAGCAGTTCAGACATTGAGGACATCACATACGAGAGGCCCCTTGGAGCTAGTGATCACGTGGTTCTGAGTTTTGATTATATAGTAGAGTTACAAGTGGAGAAGGTAACAGGAATTGAATGGGAAAAGCGAAACTATAAAAGGGGGGACTACACAGGTATGAGGAACTTCCTACAGGGGGTTCAGTGGGACAGAGAACTGGTTGGAAAATCAGTGAACGAGATGATGGAATATGTAACAGCAAAGTGCAAGGAGGCAGAGGAAACGTTTGTTCCCAAGGGAAATAGAAATAATAGGAAGACCAAAGCGAGTCCTTGGTTTACCCGAAGGTGTAGGGAGGCAAAAACTAAGTGCACCAGAGAATGGAAAAGGTACAGGAGGCAAAGAACCCAGGAAAATAAAGAGATTAGTAGAAGAGCCAGAAACGAGTATGCACAGGTAAGGAGGGAGGCCCAGCCCAGTATGAAAATAACATAGTATCGAAAGTCAAGTCTGACCCAAAACTGCTGTATAGTCACATTAGGTGGAAGACAACAGTCAAAGACCAGGTGATAAGGCTGAGTTAAGAAGGTGGAGAACTCACAAGAAACGATCAAGAGGTATGTGAGGAGTTCAACATGAGATTTAAGGAAGTATTTAAAGTGGAGACAGGAAGGCCTCTGGGGGGACAGACCAGATGGGGACACCAGCAAGGAATATACCAACAAGTGTTGGATGACATAAATACAAATGAGGAGGAGGTGAAGAAGCTGCTAAGGGACATCGATACCTCAAAGGCAATGGGACCGGACAACATCTCCCCGTGGGTTCTTAGAGAGGGAGTGGATATGCTGTGTGTGCCACTTACCACAATTTTCATCACATCCCTGGAAACTGGGCAACTACCTGAGGTATGGAAGATGGCAAATGTAGTTCCCATTTTTAAAAAAGAGACAGAAAAGAGGCACTAACCTATAGACCTGTGTAAATGATGTGTATAGTATGCAAAGTTATGGAGAAGATTATCAGGAGGAGATTGGTGGAGCACCTGGAACGGAACAAGAGTATAAAAGCCAACCAGCACAGATTCATGGAAGGCAAATCCTGTGTCACAAACCTTCTGGAGTTTTATGATGAAGTAACAGAAGTAAAACACGTGAGAGAGGGGTGGGTTGATTGCATCTTCTTGGACTGCAAGAAGGCCTTTGACACAGTCGCTCACAAGAGATTAGTGCAGAAGCTAGAGGATCAGGCGCATATAACAGGAAGGGCACTGCAGTGGATCAGAGAATACCTGACAGGGAGGCAACAACGAGTCATGGTGCGTAATGAGGTATCACAGTGGGCACCTGTGACGAGCGGGGTCCCAAAGGGGTCGGTCCTAGGACCAGTGCTATATTTGGTATATGTGAACGACATGATGGAAGGGTTAGACTCAGAAGTGTCCCTGTTCGCAGACGATGTGAAGTTAATGAGGAGAATTAAATCAGATGAGGATCAGGCAGGACTTCAAAGAGACCTGGACAGACTGGACAGCTGGTCCAGCACCTAGCTTCTCGAATTTAACCCCGCCAAAAGCAAAGTCATGAAGATAGGGGAAGGGCACAGAAGACCGCAGACGGAGTATAGGCTAGGTGGCCAAAGACTGCAAACCTCGCTCAAGGAGAAAGGTCTTGGGGTGAGTATAACACCGAGCATGTCTCCAGAAGCACACATCAACCAGATAACTGCTGCAGCATATGAGCGCCTAGCAAACCTGAGAACAGCGTTCCAATACCTTAGCATGGAATCGTTCAAGACCCTGTACACCGTCTACGTCAGGCCCATACTGGACTATGCAACACCTGTTTGGAACCCGCACTTGATCAAACACGTCAAGAAATTAGAGAAAGTGCAAAGGCTTGCGACAAGGTTAGTTCTAGAGCTAAAGGGAATGTCCTATGAAGAAAGGTTAAGGGAAATCGGCCTGACGATACTGGAGGACAGGAGGGTCAGGGGAGACATGATAACGACATATAAATACTGCGCAGAATAGACTAGGTGGACAAAGACAGGATGTTCCAAAGAGGGGACACAGAAACAAGAGGTCACAATTGGAAGTTGAAGACTCAGATGAGTCAAAGGGATGTTAGGAAGTATTTCTTCAGTCATAGAGTTGTCAGGCAGTGGAATAACCTAGAAAGTGACTGTTATGCAGGGTTCTGCATGACATCGTACTGTACATATAGTGGAGAAATGTGCCATAATAGTATGAATATTATTGTTGTAAAGAATAATTTTATAATTTATAATGTGCATTTGGGGGTACTGTAAAGTACTCTAACTGTAATTATAAAGAAATTCTGTTAATGATTTATTTTCCAAGGATGTTTGGGTACGCAGAGTAAGCGTGGTTTGGGGGAGTCACGTTACGTTAGCATAGTGTGTAGAGGCTGGCGTCGGAGATGCTGTGTATTTAAGATAAGTTTGTAGTTGTGCACTCATTTTGTTTATCCAACTCAAGCCATAGGCTCTCATATGGCTTACCTGTATGTTCACCCAGGCTCTGACATGGTCAGGGTGCTGTGGGAGGAGTGAGGAAATAAGAAATGAGGTTGGGAGTGGAGTAGTGTGGGCCTGGCGCTGACGTGGCATAGTGGTTATGGTGGCTGGACCTCCAGCCAGCTGTTGCTTGTGTACCCTCATTTGGGTGTTTAGGATTAAGGTTTTTCTGTTATGTTATGTTATGGTGACTAAATAGATATATTTTCCTAATTGGGATTTTTGCCTAACCCTCTGTTACCCAACTCCTTGAAGTACACGTACTAGTTTAGCGCTTTCTGTTTTGACTGGGATAGCCCTGGGTGGCCGGTTTGGGTTTGAGATGTGTGTAACTTCTACCTTTGCCCTTAGACCAGGCTCATGCCCCCAGCTATCCCACATTTTTGCGTAACATGGGGGCCTGTCCGGGAGAATTATCAAATTTTATGTGGTAATTCAAGTTTGCAACCTGGAAAGTCAATAATCATTCTTTACTGGGTTGGTCAGAGGAAGCCTTCACTATAACACTCACACTAAAATAATAATTTACCTTTGTTTGCAATATTGCTGGTTTTTAGGGTGTTATTATTAATTAATACCCTGTGAATAATTTACTTTTGTGTGCAACATTGCTAGTTTTTAGGGTGTTATTATTAATTAATACCCTGTGAATAATTTACTTTTGTGTGAAACATTGCTGGTTTTTAGGGTGTTGTTATTAATTAATACTCTATAAATCATTTACCTTTCTGTGCCATATTGTTGATTTTTAGGGTGTTATTAATACTTGATATTTTGTGCATAATTTACCCTTGCAGGTACAATCTTGCTGATTTTTAGGGGGTTATGCTCACCTAAATTTCTGGGAATAATTTACCTTTGCAGGTGCAGTAGCTCTTCCTTTTTTTTCTGCCAGGGTTTTCTTCTGTGTGCAATACTGTTTAATTTGAGGGAGTCACATGACAACTCCTTGTGAATATACTACTTCAGTATATGTACCTTGCTGTGTGCTTTATTATTTTATATCAGTAAGTTCTGTGGCTGGTAGTAAGATTTGGTGCTATTATTTCCCAAAATGGCTGACACTGGTGAAAATTCTGAGGATGACATGCATTTGGAAGGTGACATTGAATCAAATCCCCATGATAGGGACCTGGATAAGGAAGTAGTAATTTTACAAATGAAATTAGCCCTAGTTGCAGAAGAAAAGGAACGGTTAAGGATTGAGCGCACAAAGATCCAGGAACAGAGAGCCTTAGAGGAGCTTAGAGCTCAAGAAAGAACTAAAGAGAGGAAGCTTGCTTCTCACCCAGACACAGACACAAGGGTAGATGTTTTTCATTTGGATAAAGCCATAAAATTTGTGCCCAAATTCCTAGAGAAAGACCCAGACCAGTTTTTTCTGTTATTTGAACGTACGGCCAAATCCCAAGTTTGGCCGGAAAAGGAATGGGCGACATTAGCAAGAACCCAATTACTTGGTAAAGGGTTACAGGTTATTAGTTCTTTAGAAGGATCTGCCTTTTCTGATTATCATAAGCTAAAAGAGGTAGTTTTACTGGCTTATCAAATGTTGCCGGAAAGGTACCGGCAGAAGTTTAGAGGACTAAAGTTTCAGTCAGGGCAGTCTTTGGTGGAATATGGTAAGGAGAAGATGTCACTTCTAAATAGGTGGTGTCGCTCAAAGGGGGTGGTAGGCAATTATGAAGGTGTAATTACCTTAATTTTGTTAGAGGATCTTTTGAGAAATGTTCCTCCTGACCTTAAGGCATATCTTGAGGAGAAGGATCTTGATGATTTTATTAATGCTTTAGAGCTGGGTGACAGATTTTTAGCTAACCAAAAATTTGGTTAGCTAATAATGGTAAGGTTTCTCCACCCACCAATAGGAATAAGAAATTTCAGAAGTTTAAGCCACCCATCTATCAGTCTAATAACCACAAGAGTTTTAATAACCCTAATTTTCCAGTACCCACTCGAGGAGGTTTTAAGTCAGCTGTCACAGGCCCAGGACTACAAGGAACAGGTGGGACGAGCCCAGTTCCCCAGAACCAGGTCAAATGGGCAGGGGGCCTTTAACCCTTATCACTGTACATATTGCAATAAACAGGGCCACCTGCAGCCATATTGTCGAAAGATGCTTAGGGACCAGGCTGCGGCAGATGCTTCTCCAGTAAATACACCGATTACACATGATGTGGCTTGCATTGCAGTCTTGCCCCAAGGTATCCAAAGAAGACCAGCTGTCTTTGACCCTCGGATGAAGGTCTATTCAAGTAAGTCTACTGTGGCCTTACACCAAAATGAAGGTAGGGTCACGGGTGTTATGTCTTTGAGGGACACTTGTAGCACATACACCTTGCTTCACAGGGGTGTATTGCCAGTGTCGGATGACACCTACACCGGATTGGACATTTTTCTTAAAGGGATAACTGGAGTCCCAGTCAGGACTCCAGTGCACAGGTTATGGGTAGAGTCTGCGTACCAGTCTGGGTACCTACCTGTAGGTATTACTGAAGATGTACCTTTTGCAGGAGTTGACCTTCTACTAGGCAACAACGCTGTGGTACTCCTCAAAAGTGAGGAATGTTTGGTTTTGCAGGACCCTGCTTTACAAGGTGGTAATGACCCAATTGGAGCAACGGTAGCTGAAAATTTTTCAATGTGCTTTCGGACTAAACAGGGGAACAAGGCAGGAGCTGTGCCTCCCTGTGACCCTTCTGCACACTGTGGTGATGGTTTGGGCATGGGGAGCCTGTTCATTGAGTCTGACCTGCAGGAGACTCTGAGCAGTGATGAACCGGCTCAACCGGAACTCGGTTGGAGAAGTGGTCTTGGTGCTGAAGTGGGAAAAAATCCCCTGACTCTGCAGCAGCTGAGTGAGGCCCGGGAAGGTTGTGACCTCCGGAACGCTATTCATTTATCAGCTGTTGCGGAGGATGTGGTTCCCAGATTTACCAAGTGTTTATTTTGCAGATTTGATCAAATGAGCATAACTCTTTTTAAGAGGACCTGTGCTTACGTGGCCGCAGCAGAACTGTTAAAGTGTCTTTGTCAGTATTTTTTACAGATTCTGAAGGAACGGCATTTCGGTGTTAAGACGGGAGAGCTAAATAATCAGTGTTTATTAATAAATTCCTTTTCTAACAGGTTACCAGAGTCTATACCCTTTCTGATTAATTTTGTGTGTGTGGTTTTGAGATTCCTGGTGAAACATTTTTGTCTCTTAGGCTTTGCACAAATCACCCAGAAGTCATATTTTATGAAATGTCATGTAGTTTTGAGAGGCCTACTTGAGGTTAAATTTACCAATGTATATCATCCTAGGAGTCAAAGAAAAGCACCATGGTTTTCCCAGTCTCTCAGGGGAATGTATGTTTGTTTTACCCAGTACCAGAAGGACTGGAAGGAGGGAATTCCCCTCCCTTTCATTACCGTGTGGGGAAGCACTCTGGAATCATTAAGTCGTGTGCTACGTGAGGATGGTGATGTTTCCCCGGCGGTGTTTTTTCTCGGTTTCAGAAAATTCTTGGCTAAGATAAGGTCTATGGCACTAGTGCACCAGTCTGCCAGTCCGCCCAGGATGACGTGGGACTATGAGGTGGTGCTACACATTCTGGAAGCTGGAGAGATGGGATTGGCATTGGAACCGGGTCCTGGGAAGGCTATGATGGAACTGTGTGGCGACTTCAAAATGATGATGGATAAAGTCCCTGAGAAAGATAATGTAAGCAGGAAAATTGTAAGAGATTGTGGAAGATTTGCATCTTCTGAAAGACTGGTTGAAGTGTTGGCTCAGCCATGGTGCACCTTAGTGAAAGAGTTTTGGGATGTTGAAAAATGGGGCCATGTTAAACCCCATGAGGTAGAGGTTTCCGAATTTGTGAAATGTCAGCAGGCCTGGCATGATGTAAGCTGGGGTGAAATAGGTTCCTTGAAGGAAGTGAAGTGTTTATTTCTAGAGACTGTGTTTGTATCCAGCGAGAGTCGGTGGACGTTGTCTTTTACTGGTCTCACACTAGGTGATACCTTGAAAACGTGCACTGACTGCCGCCAGGTACAGTTAAAAAATAAGGTTTCGTCTCCTCTTTATGAACTACATGCAAATTGTGTGAATGAACAGTGGGTGCGTCATCTGCTTCCCACGACCATGTGTGCCAAGGACACACCCGTATTTGTAACTTTAATATCTCTGTGCATGTACCTTTTGTATGCCATTAACCCTCATGATCTTTTATGTGTAATCCTGAGTTACCCACCCCGGGTTTTACAAAATGATACAGAGGTTGGGTCAGTCTTGTTGCAGGGTAGAGCAGAAGTAATGCCACTCGGCTGCTTCTCAGCAAAAAGTAGCAGGCACCAAAGAAGTTATACCCCCATAGAAAAGGAGGCTCTTGCTTTAGTGTTGGCAGTGCAACATTTTGAGGTGCATATATCTTTATCAGTTCACCCTATAATTGTGTATATTGACCATATTCCTTTACGTTTCCTTCACTTAATGAGGCACCACAATCAGAGACTTACAAGGTGGGCCTTGTTTCTCCAACTTCTTAATCTTGTGATTCATTATGTGAAGGGAGCGGAGAATGTGGTTGCTAATACCTTGTCTTGTGTTTAAAGTGCACGATGTAGTGTATAGATCACTTATCTATTCTTATTTTGCAGTGATTTGCGGTAGACGAGTAGATGGAACCCTGGACCACCCAAAGGAGAAGGGCAGGTTGAGCTGGAGCTGGAGGTATCAGGATTCCCTAGTGTGTGTGTATTTAGGGGGGTAGTCACATCAAAGGCCATGCCTAGGTAAGGTATGCTACGTTTTTTAGGTGTTGGCTGGAATGCCTCGCCTCTGTTTTATGTTGGTATAGGGACTGTTGGACGTAACGTTTTAGTGAATTGTGGGGCTGGCGGTGATGCCCTCCACTGTTTGGGTCATGTCTTTTGATCCGAGGTGTTTTGGTTCTCCAGGACTCTTTTTCAATTTTTCCTTTTTGGATCACCACTGGGGTGACTCCAGGGTCCTTGGAATGACATGTAGGTGTCGGCCTGGGAGGTCCACCGTTTGGGGGTCTTCAGTGATGACTCCAGGGTTTTACGGCCGCAGTCCCACCAACAAGATTTATGTGCCTATCCACCCGTTGTTTTTGGGGGCCTGATATTTTTCCCTCTCCTGTGCTCTCCTGATTCTCGCAGAGGTGTGTCATGGGAAACCAGTTTTGTTTACTAAAGATTGCTGTGAGATGGGAGAGATAATGTGATGTTGTTTTCTCAGTAGAATTTAACATGTAACATCTGTTTTTCTTTTCTTTGAACTCCTGGAAAAGTACTTACTGTTTAAAAGTTTTTTTTGGTGGCACCTACAGTTTGGTCTGCCTTGCAACATACTGAACTTTGGTGTTACTTCATAAAACGGCATTCCTCAGGGGCACTTTTGTACAAAGTTAACTTGCTCGTTTATAAGTGTGCTTGATGTAATTTAGGTAAAATGCATCAACGCCAGCACCTGGCCAGCACTGTGTTGTGATGGTGCCTTTTCCTAAAACAGCTGTCTAAGAGTGTGACTGTGAGCTCGTTGGGCATAGACCTTGATCACATTTATGTTCGGCGAGTTTCATATGTCTGCAATCTAGTACCTCAGTTTGTTAATATTGCATATTTGTAGTACCAAAAGACCGTGATTGTATGGTGGTCATTCCCCAGTTATCATTTTGCCCATTGCCTCAGACCTTAATGTGGGGCTTATTTTCTTTTTTTTTCTTTTTGCCTAGCGGTGTCCGTAGGGACCCCGCTAGCAGAGTGAGACCTATGGTCTGGGGGTGGGGGTGTTATGCAGGGTTCTGCATGACATCGTAATATATATATAGTGGAGAAGTGTGCCATAATAGTATGAATATTATAGTTGTAAAGAATAATTTTATAATTGATAATGTGCATTTGGGGGTACTGTAAAGTACTCTAACTGTAATTATAAAGATATTCTGTTAATGATTTATTTTCCAAGGATGTTTGGGTACACGGAGTAAGCGTGGTTTGGGGGAGTCACACGACGTTAGCATGGTGTGTAGAGGCTGGCGTCGGAGATGCTGTGTATTTAAGATAAGTTTGTAGTTGTGCACTCATTTTGTTTATCCAACTCAAGCCATAGGCTCTCATATGGCTTACCTGTATGTTCACCCAGGCTCTAACATGGTCAGGGTGCTGTGGGAGGAGTGAGGAAATAAGAAATGAGGTTGGGAGTGGAGTAGTGTGGGCCTGGCGCTGACGAGGCATAGTGGTTATGGTGGCTGGACCTCAAGCCAGCTGTTGCTTGTGTACCCTCATTTGGGCGTTTAGGATTAAGGCTTCTCTGTTATGTTATGTTATGGTGACTAAATAGATATATTTTCCTAATTGGGATTTTTGCCTAACCCTCTGTTACCCAACCCCTTTAAGTACACATACTAGTTTAGCGCTTTCTGTTTTGACTGGGATAGCCCTAGGTGGCCGGTTTGGGCTTGAGATGTGTGTAACTTTTACCTTTGCCCTTAGACCAGGCTCAAGCCCCCAGCTGTCCCACATTTTTGCATGACAGTGACGTAGTGGAGGTGGGAACCATGCATAGTTTTATGACGAGGTTTGATAAAGCTCATGGATCAGGGAGAGAGAGGACCCAGTAGCAACCGGTGAAGAGGCGGGGCCAGGAGCTAAGAATCGACCCCTGCAACCACAAATAAGTGAGTACAAATAGGAGAGTACACACACACACACACACACAAACAACAGTCAGACTGCCAACACACTTGTGACTCCATCGGAAGCTTGGGATGAGGTAATCGGCCAAGAATTACTACTATGAACAAGGAGTCAACCATGTCAGGGGCACCACCACCGTGGTACCTGTTAATCTGCTATGTGCTGAAGATAGGACTTACTCAGGTGTTCCTCTATGGAAAAGTATCGGACTCACCTTACCAATATCAAGTTATAAAATCTTACATGAAAAAATGGTCATCTTCAATAGATGCAGAAAAATTATATAAAGATAGGTGGTGACAATTGTACATCCGTTCAAAGAGATTATCTCACTGGTGAAACGATCTTCAATAAATTCCAAACAATTTGTTATAGGAATGTGCTAGATTTAAGCTTAGTTAAAAAAATTTCTGGCATTTTGGTAGACCAACAGATGATTATATAACCAATTTTCCTGTAAATTCAGATGTACTTTCATTAACCCAAGACCTGATTTTTTATCCATGTAAACTAGCCGCTTTGGCGATAAAATCTAAAAAAAAAATTTAAATCTAATCTCAATTTCTTTATCTCCCACCCTCCTCTTCCCTTCTTAGTTACATTTCGCAAAAAAATAGTGTATTAAAGAACTCTTCTTTTTTTTTTATTCTTCCTCCAATCGACTTTATGCCTATTTATTTTGTTCCCCATCCTTGGCGCAGCTGTGCCCACCATAAACTCTTAAGATATAACAAAGATACCCAACTGTGACCCCTTCGTGTACTCGTCACTTCTTACGCTCCTGCTGTACCGTCAGCTATGACAGGGGGTGATGGTTGTGATATTGATAATGATGATAGTGTTGTTATGTTGGCGGTGATAACAGCGGCAAAGGTGTTATGATAGGAGTAATATTACTTATTCTGCTGGCAGATTTGCTTGTGGTGGTGGAAATGATATGGTGGTGGTGATGGTGGTGATAGTGGTGATGGTGTTGATGGTGGTGATAGTGGTGATGATGGTGGCAGTCGTAGTGGTGATTCATGATGCAGAGATAACAAAGAGCTAACGATTTTATTTTACAGAATATAACAGAATAATACTACAAATAAATCGCAATAACCATTAGCGTATTTGCGGGAAACATAATACTACCGGTACCGAGGACCATTACTACTGATTATGAGTTGTAAAAAATCGTCAACTAAATTGCTGGACATTACCTCTAATTTCACAGTCGTCTGATTTGTTCTAGTGATTAAACAGAAGAAAAACGAAATATAGTTTAAAAACACTCCCGAATTCAATTTTAAACTTACGCAAAGTGTTGGATTTCACAAAGATGCCACACACAGTTTGCTAAGGCAAATAAATATCTCTGATCCATCTGTTACAAGATACATGATCCCAGTAGATTTTAACGAACATGTTTAATTATTTAATGAACCAAATTCTTAATGAACTAAATATATGAAATACAGTGTTTTGCCAATGAACTAGTGCATGATGGCCATCATCACAGAGGTTACTGTACTACTGATGTTATCGTGTCAGACACTACCATGTAAACAGATCTAACCATATTATTAATTTTGTTATTAGGCTATCATTGAAAATAAATAAATAAATAAATAAATAAATAAACATATATGTATATATATATATATATATATATATATATTATATATATATATATATATATATATATATATATATATATATATATATATATATATATATATATATACATATATATATATGTCGTGCCGAATATGTAAAACTGGTCAATTAGCATGAACTCATTTAAAATTAACTCCTTTCTGAAATTTTCTTGTATACGTTTAAAGATACATTTTTTTCATTGATGTTAATGCAATTTTTTTTTAATTTTGCACCAAAAGAATCTTAGAAAACTTACCTAACCTTATTATAACAAGAGTAATTTATTTTAGCCTAACCCAACTATATATATTTTAGAATTGTTTACACTAATTTAATACTAAACAAACACAGTGAAATATATTTTTTTCCGTTAGGTTCAGAATGATTTTGGCGAAATTATTGCATTCACAAATTTTCGCTTGTCTTATATGGCAAGATGAGCGTTGCTATTTAAGCCAAGATCGCAAGTTCTGCCTACTCGGCACGACATATATATATATATATATATATATATATATATATATATATATATATATATATATATATATATATATATATATATATATATATATATATATATATATATATGTATATATATATATATATATATATATATATATATATATATATATATATATATATATATATCACCCTTCAAGCCTGGACAGATGGGAAGCAGGTGGTGTGGGACTATACATGTGCATCTACCTTGGCTGATACCTATCTCCAATACACAAGGGAGGAAGGAGGGGCAGCTGCCAGCTTTAGGGAGTCCCAAAAGTCTAGAAAATATGGAGAACTTGCCCATCATTATATGTTTGTTCCCATAGGCTCAGAGACCCTTGGCTCATGGGGAAAGAGTGCATCTAATTTCCTTAAGGAGCTGGGAAAAAGACTCATCAGGGTAACTAGGGATCCCAGGGCAGCTAGTTTTCTGTTCCAGCGGCTCAGTGCGGCTGTTCAAAGGAGTAATGCATGCTGTATTTTGGGCACACGCCCCAGCTCTGAGGAGCTGGATGAGATTTTCGCCTTATAATCGGTGATACACACGTAACAACATGTACCGTATATGCCACCTTTATATCAACAATGTATCTCTTAAATCTTCTGTGCCATATTATGTAATAAAATATTCCTATTGGTAAAAATATATATATATATATATATATATATATATATATATATATATATATATATATATATATATATATATATATATATATATATATATATATATATATATATATATATATATATATATATATATATATATATATATATATATATATATATATATATATATATATATATATATATATATATATATATATATATATATATATATATATATATATATATATATATATATATAAAGGGAGGTACTCCTACTGAACTTTATTTATAAACTGAATAGTCTAACTAAAGAATGCAATTATGAATACATAGGTACATCGCGAACCAAGTATGCAGCAAGCATTTCCCCTCTGGATGGCCACATTGAGGTGCTAGAACATGAAAGTGGATGCCCTTGGGACCCTGGTGGTGTCGATGAGTTTAGAATCCAGTTCTTTAAGGATGTGTGTGGCGTTTTTTACACATGATCCCAAGGTCTCTGATCACACAGGAACATATTAATACAGTTGACTTAGTCCTTGTACTTGCCGATCTCGTACTCACTGTGATAAGGTGCTCCTTCCTGTCGCCCAACACTGTGATGGGTGTAGGTGTCAGCCAGCGTCGACACGCAGGTATAGTCCCATGCCAAGTCCTTCCCATTCTTCCATGGATAGATGGTGATCCCGTCAAGGTGGTTTGCTGGGTTGTGAGTATTGTTGGCTGCTAGTGATCGGGGCTCTCACTCTGCTGGGCATCCAGCTGTAGCAAGTAGCAAGGCTTCTCTTTATGATGACGTTGAATTCATTGTGTCTTGCGTGCCTACCCTTGGTTTTTGATCACCTAAGACATGCATACCATATTGGTCAGCTTGTGCATTGCCGCAAATATTTGTATATTCCGTGTGAATTAGGGCAGAGAGACTGAGAGACACTGCAATACAGAGAGTATTTGGGTCGAGGCGTGTTCCCATTGCCGAAATGGGAACTGTTTGGAGGAAGTCTCCAGCGTGAGGTACACTCACAGAAGTCTCCCTGTCTGATGTTACATCCCGAACCATGTCGGCAAACACCTTTTCAGCGATGGGGCCATCCAACTTGACTGTTTGTGGGCCAGTGCTGCAATAGGTTTTGGTGCCGGGACAGCGAGAGTCTCCCATTCAGTGATGGCGCTGGTGTATTCTTGGTCCTGTATTCCTGCAGAGTCACTGAGGTTGTCCAGAAGAATTTGTTTTATTAACTCGCTTGATGCTATGGTAGAGCAATCTGGGAGGATTTGCAAATTCCCATTCGATTGGTAGATGCTATTTCACATTTGGTGGGTTTTAAAGACAGGCCCAGACTCTCTCCCATGTTTTTAATTTTTCTGATATCCTCAAGAAGAGAGTCGTTAGTGCCAGTTAGGGTGCCTCCATCTAAGAACCAGATATTGAGCTCACTGGAGAGCGCTTCTGTGATTTTTTGATGACCATAGAGGAAAAAAAAAGAGGGGAGAGGATCCCCCTGTAGCACACCCTCACACGAGTCAAATTCATGGTCCCCAAACAAGTATACACTAAAACAATAGTATGAAGAGACTGAGGGAAGAGAAGTGTTTAGAAACTGCTTGGAGAGCAGCATCTCTTCTGACTAAATTGAAAACGTTGGCAAAATCCAATTTTATCAAGACTTTTTCATCTGACATGCTGTTTATGTATACTCGTGCTGCGTGGGCAGCTGCTTCCCTACCTTGTTGAACACCAAAACCGAGCTAATTTGTTTCAACATTGCGGCAGCCTTTTGACTTACCCTTCTTACTGCAGCCTTAGCGACTAGGCGCCGAAGGGTGTTGCCCACTACAATGGCCTGATTCCTGCATCCTTTTTACGGAGGGCACACAGTGTTGTACCAAAGATGAGGGGTCTAATGGTCTCTGGGACACTGCCAGCCAGACACACATTGGAAAATTTGATGAGTTCAGACAGCAGCCTCTCTGAAACATCACCATGTGCTGGACTGAGCATTTGTTTTAAGTGTTTTGGCCTTTAGCCGGTGTAACCTCCTGCTGAGCCCTGTGGAAATGACATAGCAGCTTTATACACATCAGCGTCCAGCAGGGTTAATTAAATGTTCTTCACCTGTTGCAATGTTAGGGAGATCATTGTTGGTACTGGGAACCCTAGGTAGATGTTTGTCCTTCAGGGCTTGTCCTGTAATGACATCCTTAGGGGCGATGGTATCCTCAATGGTTATGAGCCTCAGTGCTCTAATAGTATTACCCTCTTCTAATATTTTTTTTTTTTTTTTGCTAATTTAGGCTCTGATTTCTAAGGCGTCAGGTGTCCTGTTGTTGGCATTTGCCCGGCGGGTGTTTGTTGCTCTAGAGTGGAGACGGACGAGATTGTCATCTCTAGAGAATGCATTTATTGTACTAATAACAGATGTTGCTGGTGACTTGTCCCTCCTTGGTGGAACAGCCAGACAGGCATTAACAAATAGCAGTAGGTTGTGCCAGGATCCGTTGTTTGTAGGAGCATCGTTGATTTTCTTTAAAATGTCAGCGAATTTCCTAGCTGTTCGAGGATGAGCTGCTTTCGGGATGTGTGTCAGATTTTAGGTCCTCTGTAGAGATAAAGTCAGGGTAACTATCAGCTCTGTCTGATAGTTACTGATGATAGTTAATGATAGTGTCCGATAGTGCACTGATGTTGCCATTTGAGGAATTGAATACACATTCCCTGTGGCACACCTGGAAGATGCCTCGAGGATGGATTCCACGGTGTTGGCTCAGATTCCTGGTAACCCGGCACCTCTTGTGACATTGCTGACATCGCGGGCCTGGGAGGGGTCCTGCTGTGGGATGATGGCTGTAGGACAACATGGATGCATGGGGGATGAGGGTGGGGGGAGTAGAGAGCGGTAGTGAGAGTAATTAGATCGGTACTAAAAGGAAATATTCATATTATTTTCAAAACTGCTTTTCATAAAATATGATTCAATTATATTCCTTGGTCAGGCAGGGATATTGGGAGGGGTCCAGTGATGGGTGGCGAGGGGACTGGCCCTGTCTGTTCACTGAAGATATACATCACAGACTAACTTTTTGCTGATTGTTAAGCACTTATTATTCGATTTAGAGAAACTCTCGTCATCTGACACGCAAATCACCATGTTTTCATTGTTAACCGAGGTGTTTTTTTGTTCAGCATCCAGTGATGGAGTCCTGAGTGACCACTTCCTCCCCAACCAAGGTCGAACACAGAGTGTAAACAAACCTCCACATATTCGCTGGCAAGATCCCCTCAAGACCAGCACTACTCCCCACATGCACACTGCACTTTCACTGATACAGAAGCAACGGTTTGATGCAGAGTGTATATATATATATATATATATATATATATATATATATATATATATATATATATATATATATATATATATATATATATATATATATATAACACTGATCTCTGGCTTAAGGAGACTCGAACCTACGAACCTTGGAACAAGGTACGCAGTGCTTTACCAATCTACCCACACAGCTTTCAGGGAGAAGGCTTACAGCTTTTCATCTCATCCCCTGCATGCATCAGCCTTACTACGTACCTTGTTCCAAGGTTCGCAGGTTCGAGTCTCCTTCAGCCAGAGATCAGTGTCTGTATATATTTCGCCTGCTCTTGCGAATTCCTTGCATTGTTTAAATCTCTAGTAAGGCTGATGCATGCAGGGGATGAGATGAAAAGCTGTAAGCCTTCTCCCTGAAAGCTGGCTGCCTTGGATCAAAAGTCTAGCGCAAGCTGGACTCCAAGGTATTGGTCCAGTGTGGGTAGATTGGTAAAGCACTGCGTACCTTGTTCCAAGATTCGTAGGTTCGAGTCTCCTTCAGCCAGAGATCAGTGTTTGTGTATATTTCGCCTGCTCTTGCGAATTCCTTGGATATACATATATATATATATATATATATATATATATATATATATATATATATATATATATATATATATATATATATATATATATATATATACAGTGCTTGTCACGGCATTATGCCGGGTGAGCTCCCAGGCATAATGATGTGATGAAAATTAAAGGCCTACTATACAAGGGGGTCTTTTTCGTTAGTGCATTTTGCTGGGTAGCAGCTGTTAGCTTGACGTCATGGCCTACCGTCATACTTCACAGTGACTTCGCATTGCTTACTTGGCTGCCGTGGTGAGAGGAAGTGTTGCACTTTTGTCTCTCATCTGTCCCATATTCTGTCCAGTGTTCTCTTTGGTTTTGGGGCTATACATTTTTGATTATGGGTAAAATTAAGTCTTTAGGACCTGAAACTATAGCTCAAATCATATGGCTTCACAAAGCTGTTCACCCGACGAAAGAAATAGTGGAAAATGTTAGTGTCTGCGAGCTTTGAATGAGGTACTGGGTGCAGAGTTTCAAGACTGGTAGTGGTGTAGAATTACCGTCTGCCAAACATAGGCCTGGCCCCTTTTAGTATACATTTGTTTGTACCTTTACTGAGTTAAAGAAAAATTTACTCTCTATCTGCTTATCACGTTAACAGTTGCACTGACGTTCTACTAGTTACCATGTACCAGAGTTAAAAATTTGAGGCAGATATTCACAGGCCTTCTCGTGCTGTTGATTGAAATAAGCGAATATTTGGAGGCAAGAAAAAATCATAAAAGAACTGGTAACCACTTTAAAGTATCAGTTTAGGATACAAAATAACACTAAGAACAACATAAGAAAATAACAACTGATAATGAAATATGAAGGACAATTATTATAACATTAACATAAGTAATAATAGTAATTATAATGGGCTCAATAATATTGAAGGATATATCAGTTTTATGTCACTTTCTCACCAGTGCAAGAGAAGTGTAAACCTTCTGTATTTTTTTGTAGACACAGTGGGGGGAAAAGTAGTTTTTATTAGAGTTCATCTTTGACTTGCATCTTCAGTAATCTTTTTTCCGGTAAAATGAACTTTAACCATACTGGAAAAGTCTTTCACTGTTAAGCACGAGCTTCTGTCCAGACAGTACTCACATGTAATTAAAATCTCACACAGTACCCGAGAAAACACGACAGTGACAAAAAAAAAAAGTAAGCATTAACACACTGTGTTGGAGAGTAATTTCCATGCATGTGCCCAACTTCCCAGGTACGAAATTTATTCTGCAGTATAAAAACAAGCAGTCAAATATTGTAAATGATATGAGAGCGCTGGACGCTGCCATCCCTTTCATATCACTGAGGCTCACAATTTTTGTGAAACATTTTTAGTTCCAGGACAGTAATGATGCGTTCCATAGTGCTTTGTTTACCAATTATTGTGAATGTTGCAACTGATTACTGCGGTATTTGTGGCACAGCTTCGATAGTTATATATACCGTGAGCCTTTCTAGTTATGATCAATAGATGCTGATCGTAACTGGTTACTGATCATCAGTATTTACAGATCATCTCTAGTTACTGATCATCACGAGTTTTTGATATCACTAGTTACTGATCAACTTTGTCGGTATTGTATACCATTATCTTATTCTTACTAGTTATGTTCACTGTTAACGGGACTAATCATGTTCACTCTGGGCTTTACCAGTCATGTTCACTGTGAGTTTCACTAGTCTTGCTGACTCTTCGCTCTGTACCTCAGTAACTACGTTGGTTATGAACCTTTCTGCTAATGTTCACTATGAACCTCCCTAGTCTTGTTCAAGTGAGAATTTCTGTTCCTGTTCTTAATGAGACTTACAGCCGTGTTAACTATGAGCCTCACTTGTCATATTCAGAGTGAGCATCACTAGTCTTGTTCACGTTGTTTACATTAACTACTAGTCATGCTCTCTGTGAGCTTTTATAACCATGTTCAAATGTGAGCTTCACTAGTCATGTTCACTGATAGTCACACTAGTCATGTTCTCCTTGAGCAAGAATAGTCTTGAATACGTAAGGTTCACCAGTCATGTTATCAGTGAATTTCACTAGTCAAGTTTACGGGGACGATCCTTAATAATCATGCTCACTGTGCCCAGCATCAATTACCATATTCTATGTAGACATCGCCACTAGTCATTGCATTTGTTGCCAGCATTCTTAGTCATGTTCATGCTAATCACTTTCGTTAATTAAGTATGGTGCCTCACTAGCCATGATTACTATGAACTTCGCTAGTTGTATTCACTGTCATCAGCACTAGTCATGTTTGCTGGAGGATTCACTAATCATATTTAGGGTGAACCTTCCTAATCAGTTTCGCTGTGAGTCTCACTAATCATCTGCACTGTAAGCCTCACTACTCATGTGTACTATAAACCTCACTGGTCACGTTCACTCTGAGTATCTTAGAAAAAAAAAAAACAGTCGAATAATCCCATTGGACTGGAAGGTCCATTGATACGATTAGGAAGCACTGTGTCATCATCCGTGCGCAAAGACTCTGTTACGTACTACCAACATATAGAAATAGTTTCAAAACAAATACGTAAGTTTTCGAGGTGATACTGAACAGCTTCTACAAATGCCAAATGAACTGCGTAGTACAGAAGAATATCTTGGTTCTGGTGTGTGTGTGGAACGTTGGTCATACATGTAGTGGTCGGAGCCATGGTAGTGGGATGCTTGGAGTATACCAAAGACTATGTAGCCCCTAACGCTAAATATAGCGCTGGAAATTAGACACTGGTTGTGTGGAGCTTGTACCATAACATGAGCAGAGGTAGCCTCTGGTAGTTGTGAACATAGACTATTACCTCTACGATCTAGCTCCTGGTCATAATGAGCATAGAATACCTTGGTGGAGATCTGTTTCCTAGTGAGCACTGATTATGTAAGCAAAGATCTCTATGTGGGTTTTATAAAGTATGACTCTTAATAGTTAATACTGTTTACTATCTGGTTCCTTGTGTTGGTGAATGTGAGTTATTCAAGAGACAGTTTGATTTCCGGTAGTGGGGAACGTGAGTTATATGCGTGAAAATCTGATTTCTGATGCTAGGGAGCCTGGACATACACTTCGGGCTTTGGTTCCTGGTGGTGCTAAATGTGCACAATGCACATGAAGGTCTCCATCCTGGTGGAAGGGAGCGTGGACTCATAACAGTTTCTAATAAGCTAAAAAAAATAAAACACAAGTGAGAATGTAATTGAAAACAGTGACCTGACTGACTATGCTAATATCAGCTTTGTAATTAACCTATGTGATGAAACGTTAGATAAGAACGCAATTGCTGATCAAGGGTTTTGTCTGAGTTTTGCAAACACTGGTGTGGCCAGTGTGGCCACACTGGACCCTAGGCCAAGCACCTCTGGAATGGCCGGTATTACTATCCATAGGCAACTACGCAAGAGGAAACTATCATTTCCTGGTAGTTTCAGTGATAGTGAAAGTGATGAAAGTGTTGATGAGACTGATTTTATGCCAATAGAGGATTCGTCTAGTAATAGTGATATTTATTATTCACCACTGAAGCGTACTTTCAGGCGTCGTAACCTGCGTTCAGGTAGTGTGCCATATGCAGTCCCCAAGGGTCGTGGCAGGTCACGATCCAAAACTCCGGCCACTGATAGTGATAGTGGTAATGATGGAGAATATGCAGGGATGGAGGAAGAAGAGGTGGTGGTGGGCACGCTGAGTGAAGCACATGGCGCAGTGAGTGGACAGACAAAGGACCGCCCGGCAACCCCTTCAGCCGTGTGCTGCCTTCACTCATGTCCCTCCTCCTGCTCCCCCACGCCCCACGGCACAGGTCCACCCTGCACTATGTGACTGTGAGTGGAACTGGACACAAAGTATATTCGTGCCACAACCTTTTGATTTTGAAGCGAGTGGCAGTGGAATCCTTCCAAAATGTCCCATAACGAATGAGTGTACAGAGTTAGACTTTTTCAAGTTATACTTTAACGAGCCTCTAATGAGCTTGATAGTGACTCAGACGAACAATTATTACCGCTATATCATGGACAATACAGTGGTGGCAGAATCGTTACGGTTGCGTAGGTGGAAAGATACAACTGTGGCTGGAATGTATTAATTCCTCGCCACTGTCATGCTTATGCCACATACATATAAGCAAAATATAGCACAGTACTGGTCCACAGATCATTTCATCAGTGCTCCTGTATTCCGTGACCTCCTTCCCTGAAACAGATTCACTCTGTTGCTACGAATGTTGTACTTCTCATGCAGGAATAGGCCCAACAGAAATGACCTTCTGTATAAAATCCGGGAAGCGTTTATGTACATGAAGCAGAAATTCAGTGCAAAAGTTTATCCTTTCAAAAATATTGTTGTCTAAGAGTCCTTGATTCTGTTCAAGGGACGCCTCTCATTCAAGCAATATATATTGAGCAAACGTAATAGCTTTGGTATAAAACTTTTTGTTGTGTGACTGAGAGTGGTCTTGTGTTGGATGTCATCGTCTACACCGAGAGAAACACACTCATTGATGACAGACGGATGTTGGGCATTTCTGGTGATGTTGATCGCAAAATGATGGAACCATACCTAGGGCCATACATTGTACACAGACAACTGGTATACAAGCCCTATGCTCGCTGATTTCCTACGTGTGATCAATACTGATATATGTGAAACAGTGAGAAGGAATAGAAAAGATATGCCAAGGTTCAGTGGAGGCAGTGTTGAAGGTGCAGTGCAAGTGTTTCCTGCTAATGACATCATGGCACTGACGTGGTGTTAAGAAATGGTTTTACCAACTAAGATATAATCTATAAATTTAAATATAGGGAACACTTAGCTGATAAAAGACAGCAAATCGTCTACACAGCCGCCCCTGCAGACGAGATCTTGAATTGTTGTCATGATCATCTCTCAACGGGCTGGAATAGATCATAATTTGTAAGATTATAAATTACCCCTAGGGGGTGTTACGTCAGCATATTTCATTCACTGATGGCTGACAAACTTACTTGTGTGGACTCAAAAGTCCGCACCTTACTGCCGACTATAGGTTGATTACAAACTCCTTGCTGCTCAAGAACTGCGCAGTCCCCCGTACTATAAGAAATTCGTAACCTACCTTGCTCTTGTAGTGTGAGCTATGGTGTTCTTCACACCTTTGACATATATTGGTGACTTGATAGAAGCTGAAGTGTCCTTGGATGTCCACGTCTTCCATAGTCTAGGAATACGCACACTGGTACACTATGTTCCACAAGATTTGTCTTTATTGTTCACAATCTTATCACTAAAGAAGCTGATCACACTTCTCTTAAGTGTTTATTGTGTTTTATGAGACACTTTGTTCACACTAATGCACAGATCGTTCTTTGTTGGTTATCCTGGCGTCAGTGTCACTCTCAGTAGAGTCAAAAGTAATCTGAAGACGCCACAATGCCCCACGCCATCACTGCCCCCAGCACAAAGGAAAAGCTGACATAGTACCTTTACTTCCTTGCCACTTCCTCCATGAGGCAAACCAGAATGTTTAAATCTTGCTGTCTTAAGCATAGACAACAATGTCCACTATCTTTACTATGTTAATAAAGTGGGAGCAGGATTTTCCTTAATTGTCCTGCTAAGGTAAGAGATGTACTGTCTCTTATTAAAATACACTCTGCAACACTGGACTGCAAGGAGCGGCGGTTGCTTGACCACGTCGCATACTCGTACTGCATCTGCCATCAATTACTCGCTGTAGCAGTAAAGAAGATATTTGCCCCTTCTGAGAGGGCTGGGCCCCTCAGGGCTGAAAGGGGCTGAAGGGGGGTGATACCCCCCTCCTGGAGAAAATTTCTCCACACTGGGGGGCGGCGGAGGTTCGCTGCAGGTGAACTATTCATCACTTAGCATTAATTTAATTTTCTCACTCGCCACCACTGCTGCTTGTCTTTTCTGAACAGCTTTAGTCTGTTTGGTTTCTGGAGAATCACTAATTTTGTTTTCAACACTGTGTAATTCTAATGGTACTAGTTTATTTATTGTCCGCTTATTCACTACACCTTTGCTCAAAACATCAACTGTCCTGATGATTCCATTTGCATCAGGATATATGGTCACAATTTTTCCAAGTGGCCATTGGGACCTTAGACCATCATTGTCAATAATAACTATGTCACCAGGTCTTAAGGACTTATGATTTTCAGGAACACCAGCTCCATAGAAGTGTTCTCTCAATGAGGTGAGATAGTCTTCTCACCAAATTTTCTCCCAATGTTCAATCACTTTATTAAGGTGTTTGAATTTACGTCTGAGTTGCTCAGGCTCGAAATAAGTAGGATCCTCTATGATTTCTTTATAATTCATGGGAGGAACAGGTTCGAGCCTTCTGCCATGGAGTAAATGAGATGGACTTAACACTTCTAAATTGTCCAGATCATCGGTAACATAAGTTAGAGGTCTGTTGTTGACTCTATTTTCTATTTCAGTCACAACTGTACGGAATTCTTCTAAGTCTATTCTCTGACGATGAAGAGTCTTCCTTAAACAACTTTTTACAATGCTGATCATTCTTTCATAAAATCCGCCGTGCCATGGAGATTTAAGAGGAATGTATCTCCAACGACAACTGCGTTGATTCAGCATCTATTGTACTTCTTGCTTATATAAGCAGCACCAGCAACAAAGATCTTTGCATTATCTGAAATCATCAGTCTGGGATATCCCCTTCTGGCTACAAACCTTCTGAATAATTTGATAAAGGTTTCAGCAGACATGTCAGCGGCTACTTCTAGATGTACTGCTCTAGTTGTAGCACAAGTGAACAAACAGATGTACACCTTGATGGGAACTTTGTCAACTGTTTTGGTTAAAATTATTGGTCCAGTGTAATCTATACCTGTCACCTCAAATGGAGTGATATGACAAACTCTTTCAGAGGGATATGGAGGTGGACCTGGATACTGACATACTCGCATATCGTAGTGACGACAAGTAATACAGTCCCTTATTTATTTTTTCACACTTTGTCGACCTTGGGGTATCCAGTAGGATTGTCGTATATGACAAAGTGTGTCAGCTACCCCACCATGTAACACGTTACTGTGGGCGTTTTGAACAATCAGTTTTGTTAGCCAATGATTCTTGGGGATCAATATTGGATGTATGGCTTCTTTAGGTAGTGAAGAATTATGAATTCTTCCTCGACATCTTATAATCTTTTCTGAGTCGAGATAAAGTCCTAAAGAATGAATCATGACATGTTTCTTTGGGGATTTATCTTGTGTTTCTAGAAATTTATATTCTGTAGAGAAAACATCTTTCTGTATTAGTTTCACCCAGTATTTAATGGGTTCAAGACATTCATAATCAGGGCTTATTCCTTTAATGAATTTACGGACAAAAGCTGTAACTCTTAAGAGTTTACCCAAAGATGAGTATTTAGATCCATCAATGACTATATCTGTTGTGTCTGCAGTATTTACACAACTTATTTCTGCTGTGTTCAATCAGACTGTTTCTTCTGGCATAATGTGAGCTTTTTGCTGAGGCCAGTTATTTTCATTAGAGAGCCAGTTCGGTCCGTGGAGCCATAATTTATTATCCACAAATTTCTTGAGTGGGACACCACGTGACAACATGTCAGCTGGATTCTCTTGGGTAGAGACGTGGAGAAAGAGATAATCTCTATGCATCTCTATTATTTCTGCTACTGTGTTCTGTACATAGACCAACTTACTCTTATTATTTCTTAACCACTGGAGAACTGCTTCATTATCACTCCAGATCACGGTTTTTTCAATAGTGAGATGATCAAGTACTTTGTTGAGATAGACAGCTAATTTTGTACCTACATAGAGTGCTGTCAGTTCCAATTGTGGTACTGTTCTGACCTTCAAGGGTGCTACCCTGGCCTTTGAAGTAATTAGTGTACTTCCTTCAGCATTACTCATGTAAGCTACAGCGCCATAACCTCTGGTTGACGCATCACAGAACACATGTAATGTGTAATTGTTTCCCTCTTGACCTATTTGTCTGGGAAATTTAATTTGATGAAGTTGTTTAACTTCTTGGACATTTCATCCCATGCTTGACTCATTTGTAGAAGCAAGTTCTCATCCCATCCAATTTTGAGCTTCCATGCATCTTGCATAAGCATTTTACCCTTTATGATAATTGGTGAGACGAGTCCTAGAGGATCAAAACATTGTGATACCTCTGACAGTAAACTACGTTTAGTGAGTGTACTGCATGATTTATTGTTTATCTTTTTGAGACTCAAAGTATCTTCCTGTGTGTTCCAATTAAGTCCCAGCATATTGTTGCAATCAGGAATTTCAGCTTCAGGGAAATCTTTTTTGATAAGTTCTCTTAATTGCATTGAATTTGTATTCCACATCCTTAGAGGCATATTTGCTTCTTTCATCTCCTTGTTAGCTTCTCTGTATAAGGATTTCAAATCCTCCTCTTTATTTACAGTGCCTTGAAGATTGTCCACATAGAAACTTTTCTTTAAGATTTCTTTGAAGGGACTTTCAGATTTCTTCAAATGTGTATTTAGAGTAGCTTCTAGTAAGAATGGAGAGGATGTTGCACCAAACAATACTGATTTGAAACGATAAGTTTTCACAGGACTTTGAGCATCATGTGGATTTTCAGGCCACAAGAATCGAGTATGATCTCTATCTATTTCTTGTAGTCCTACTCTTAAGAAAGCTTTGGAAATATCAGCCGTATAGGCATATGGGTTTGTGCGAAATTTCATAAGCACGCCTCCAAGCTTCTGAGTTAGTGAGGGTCCGGTCATCAGACAATCATTAAGACTTGCTACATCTTTATTTGCACGCGCGCTGCAATTATATACAACACGTAGTGGAGTGGTTTCAGAATCTTTTCTGACTCCATGATGCGGGAGATAATGAGCTTCTGTCTTCAACTTATCTTCGACTTCTTCCTCAACAAATTTATTGTCCAACTGTTCTTCTATGATATTATCATAGACAGTCAGTAGCTCTGGATTCTTCCTGAGCTCATGTATTTGTGCTTTCATTTGTCCGAAAGCCATGCGATAATTGCTAGGCAGATGTGGTGGATTTAATTTCCATGGTAACCTAACCCAATACTGTCCATCTTTATACTTGACAGTGTCCAAATATTGGCTGTAAGTCTGAGACTCTTGTGGGCTTGGTTTATTTACATTAATACCTATCGCATTTAAATCCCACTTATCAACTGGTTCATTCATTTCTTCCAGTAATGATAATTTTTGCTGTGGTACATGATCAGTGGTTATTCTCATAACTATTACATTTTCCACTGAATCAATATCAGCTTCTTTCCCACTTTGAGAGGGAACGGGACCACATATCATGTGGCCTCCTGCTGTTTTCAGCAAGTGAACATCATGTTTACTTACTATATTTTGCACAAAACAGAAATAATAATCACTTCCAATGATTAAATCAATTGGACTAATAGTGTCCGTCTGTATGTCAGGACAGGCTAACTTGGCCTTAGCTGCTTTCAGTGCTGCAACTGCTTCTTTTAATCCCTGGATCTGCACAGACTTAGGCAAATCATCTACTACCACAGCTTCTACTGTCTTTTTCCTATTTCCTAGACCAACAGTGATACTGGCTAGGTCATATGTCTGTTTATCAGAATTTTGGAAAAGCCAGCTATATCCAACTGTATTTTGGCATAGGATTGTTTATTCAGTTTCTGCAACACTTTTCTTCTTATGAAGGACCTTTGTGAGCCTTGATCAAATAGTGTTAGCACATTGGTTTTGTGTAATTTATTAGATAACTCAACTCGAGCTATCGGGAGAGCAGTTGCTTTAAACTTTTCTCTCACATTTAATGCTGTTGCTTGTTGACTTCCTGATTCTGTGGTAGTCTGCTGCTGTTCAGCAAAAGTATTTGGGCATAATGCTGCATGATGCATACCCTTGCATTTAAAACACTTCTTCAGTGAGCATTTTCCTCCCTTGTGTTCACCTAAACACTTGATGCACCTTTTCAGCTGATGAACACGTTGTTTACGTGCCTCCATTGATGTGCATTGACTACAATACTGTGCCCAATGTGTTCCATCACAAAGTACACATTTTGGAGTACGTTTATGTGTGACAGTCTGCTGTTTACACAGCTTGATAAATGCCTATATGGGATTTCCCATTATGGGGTTTAGTGGGAGTAGGTATAATCTTTTTATACTGAGTTGAAGGTTTGTTATCCACTAGATTTGTGGATTTTTCATCTTGTCTCGTTGCTTGCATGCATGAAAGTATTGTTTGTAAACCATTGCTAATTTCCTCACAAGTGAAATAGCGTTTATTGAACATAATATTTAATCGTTCAATAGTTTGTGGTGACAACTTATCTTGTACAATACCACTGATAAACCAATCACATTGTCTTAGGTCATATTTAGCACCTAGAGATCTGAGACTATTGTCTAATGTGATTCTAAATGCCTGTAAGTCTGAAAAACAATGTTTGGGTGGCTTCAAGCTTGATATTAAGACTGCATGTCTAACTCTGGCCTTGTCAGCATCGAAGTAATTGTCTGCTAAGACACGTAAGGCTATTTGATAACTACCTTTAACCACCGGAAATGACTTAATCAGTTCATAGGGTTCTCCCTTCACAAGACATTTAAGATAATTGAACTTAGCAATCTCATCTATGTCAGTTCGTGAATTTACTATGGATTGAAAACCAGTAATGAATTCTTCATAATTGTGACCTTGGAAAATAGGTAATGACAATGTAGGTAAGCTTGGTAATGGGACACTTGTTGTTACAGGTGTAACAGGTGTTTGATCACTAGTTACAGAGTTACAGAGTTTTGCGGCAGATAGCCTGTACTCTTGTCCACCTTAACTGTTGATTACTAAAAGTATCCAAAACATTTTTAATTTCATCCTCAGATGGGTCTGATTCAAGAAATTCCTTTTCATAATGTGTATAGTCTGAATTAATTATTTTCAGACGTTGTGTAAGTAATTAAAATTTGACCTCAAGATCATCAAAATCTGTTTGTATCTTGAGTTAATCCTATACAGATTGAAATTAGATTTTCTAATTGTGTAATCTTAGTTTGTAAAGACTGAAAGTGAGTTTTCAAACAAGCCATTTTAATGGTATATTGAAAATTCTAGCACCACACTTAGTGTTTAAAAAAAACACTGTACTGCTATGAACAGCTGAGTTTTTGTTATGCTTAAGTCAGCAATAATCGAGTCAGACACTACTGTCCCACTAAGCTTAACCTCAGGGTCAATGACCATGAAGGGTACACAGTACATATAGCTGGTGTTAATAGCTTGAGTTTGTTGTGTTAGCCTGACGACGATGATTAATCGTAAATAACGATGTTATACACTTCATTCACTATACACTATAAATGTCACTGTATAACTGTAAATCACACGTGAATATTTCTTACACATATATGAATGTCACTGTTAATATGTATTTGAAAGCTTACACTTTATATATAAGTTCCTTTAATATAACAGGTATATCTATAAGAAACAAACTTTAACACAATCTTGTTTCTTAATTTCTGTTTATAAACATTATAAACACTGTGTATATACACTCAGACAAACCGAACATCAGTTGAGTTGTTGTCGTCAGCGCTTTTTCGAGCTTGGAGCAGTGGATGCCGCGTGCCATCCCCTGTTTTCTTGTTGGGTGAGTCACCCAGCTCCCAGTTTCTTTGGGTGAACGCTGGGTGAGCGCCCGTTTTCTTTTGGCTGCCCATTCTCTGTGATTGAGTCTGGAGGGACTCATATATACTGATTTTTATTGTAAAACACTAGTTTTACAGCTTTTTTCGAAGGACCTTGGCTCATAGGTTATTTGTACACTGTAGTACAACGTATTTGGACCACAGTGTGGCCTTTATCCGGTTTGAGCACGACCAAAATGTTGAGAAATGGTTTTACCAACTAAGATATAATTTATAAATTTAAATATAGGGAACACTTAGCTGATAAAAGACAGCAAATCGTCTACACAGCCGCCCCTGCAGACGAGGTCTTGAATTGTTGTCATGATCATCTCTCAACGGGCTGGAATAGATCATAATTTGTAAGATTATAAATTACCCCTAGGGGGTGTTATGTCAGCATATTTCATTCACTGATGGATGACAAACTTACTTGTGTGGACTCAGAAGTCTGCACCTAACTGCCGACTATAGGATGATTACAAACTCCTTGCGACTCAAGAACTGCGCAGTCCCCCATACTACAAGAAATTAGTAACCTACCTTGCTCTTGTAGCATGAGCTATGGTGTTCTTCACACCGTCGACAGATGTCGGTGACTTGATAGAAGCTGAAGTGTCTATGGATGTCCACGTCTTCCATAGTCTAGGTATATGCACACTGGTACACTATGTTCCACAAGATTTGTCTTTATTGTTCACAATCTTATCTCTAAAGAAGCTGATCACACTTCTCTTAAGTGTTTATTGTGTTTTATGAGACACTTTGTTCGCACTAACGCACAGATCGTTCTTTGTTGGTTATCCTGGCGTCAGTGTCACTCTCAGTAGAGTCAAAAGTAATCTGAAGACGCCACAATGCCCCACGCCGTCACTGCCCCCAGCACGCACAGCTGTTGGCATGGCCGACGCGTCAGGTTGTGTAGCGGGCTAGCTGCGGGATTTTCAAGGATAGCTCCTGGTCAAAGAGGCTGACCAGGTCCCTACTTAACAGAACTCAGTGTGAATGCTTTGAGAAGATACCAGAGCAGCGAATGGACATTCCAGTGCATCGTTTCAGCGTAAATAGATGAAGTGTTGTGCAGTTTTAGAGGGTTTGGTGTCGTAGAGTCAGGACCAGTCAGCGCCTCCCCCCCCTCTCCGCTGGGGGGGAGGGGGAGGGCGTGTGTAGTAAACAGTGACCCTCTCATAACGCCTCACCCCTGCGCGTCTCCTCCGCATCACCCACCCAACTCCCAGCGCCACCCCATCTGTAGACGGTACTTCTCCCCTAACCCACGATGACACTGCATGGAGTGCCGGGCTCACAGGAACTTCCACTACAGGGACAGCATCGTGGAGTTCGACCGCGAGGCAGCTGCCAGGTGTGCCACAGGCAGTGTGTACTCAGTTCCTCAAGCTTCAACATCCGTACACACGAGGGCCTGGGATCTTCAGTCAACTGGGCGTCCACCAGGACGCTGACATGTCCCTAGGACAGCTCTCCATTGGGCTGCTAACGGAGTCACTGGCTTCTTGGACCTCTTGGGGAGAGTCGATGGTGCTCGTGCAAGCAGCAGATCCCTGGGCAACTTGCTGCTGTTTCCAATGGCTGTCTACCGAGGAGAGACAGGCACCTAGCAACATCTGTTG
The DNA here is from genome assembly GCF_038502225.1 of Cherax quadricarinatus. NCBI lineage: Eukaryota > Metazoa > Arthropoda > Malacostraca > Decapoda > Parastacidae > Cherax > Cherax quadricarinatus. Next base: position 3,518,804 of record NC_091361.1, on the reverse strand, counting down.
TTGGGGCAATGGATGAATTCCCTACTATGTTTGTTAACTGCTCATTACTCTGTAATTTGTCTATGATTGTAATCATGTCATAACGTGTTTATCATTCATTACCTTTGAAACTTGTCATGATTTTGACCAGCTCTACCTGGAGCTCATTACCTTTGTAAATTCTCATGATTAATGTGTTTATGATTCATTACCTTTGCAATTATTCATGAGTGTGACCAGCTCTACCTGGAGCTCATTACCTTTGTAACTTGGTCATGATTATGACCAGATCTAGTTCATTACCTTTGTAACTTGCTCAGCTATCAAAACTTTGGAGTCCAGTCCCTGGACCAATTATGTACCTCTGTAATCTTTTGACTACCGCCCACAGGATGGGTATGGGGTGCATAATAAACATATTAAACTAACTGCCCCCAGCACAAAGGAAAAGCTGACATAGTACCTTTACTTCCTTGCCACTTCCTCCATGAGGCAAAGCAGAATGTTTAAATCTTGCTGTCTTAAGCATAGACAACAATGTCCACTATCTTTACTATGGTAATAAAGTGGGAGCAGGATTTTCCTTAATTGTCCTGCTAAGGTAAGAGATGTACTGTCTCTTATTAAAATACATTCTGCAACACTGGACTGCAAGGAGCGGTGGTCGCTTGACCACTTCGCATACTCATACTGCATCTGCGATCAATTACTCGCTGTAGCAGTAAACAAGATATTTGCCCCTTCTGAGAGGGCTGGGCCCCTCAGGGCTGAAAGGGGCAGAAGGGGGCTGATACCCCCTCCTGGAGAAAATTTCTCCACACTCGGCATGACAAACGGGACGTGACATTGCTGTCAACCATTCACAGAAACTTGATGGTACAAACAGACAAAGTGAACCGGGACACCAATGAACATATTGTCAAGCTAGCTGTTGTGGTCGACTATACGAACAATATACGACAAGTCGATAAGTGTAACATGATGATAGGGTTCGCTGACTGTGTGTGCAGAAGTCGCAAGTGGTATATAAAACTATTTTTCCACCTTGTAGACATTGCAGTGCTCATTACATTCAATACGTATGAAATAAAGACTGGAAAATGACAACGTTTCGCAGAATTCTCCCTGAATGTCATAAAACAGATAGCAAAAACCTTTGGTACCACACCTGTACCTGCTCTTCAACAGCGACATGTCCCCCGACCACATCCACAACCACAGCCAGTTAAGGAAGTGCCAGACCGAATCATCCCTTACTATCACTACCTGATACCAATTCCACCTACCCCAAAGAAGAAGTATTTGCAGAAAAAGTGTGTTGTGTGTGCTACCACCACAAAACGACCCCAACAGCGGAAGGACACACGATACGTATGTCATCAATGCGAGGTGGCACTCTGTATGACTCCATGCTTTATGGAGTATCATACAATAGTGAAGTTCTAGAAACTTTATTGGGACATACATATACTTGTATATAGTTGTAGATAATAGAATGTGATTCAGCCAGATGTGCAAAATCACCTATCAGTGTGTACATGTGTGTTTGTGACAGTATTATAATACTTTCGCATATAATATTGGTGAATAAACAACAATTGGCATTGAAATCAAAAGATTTACTATAGAACATAATAATCATATCATAAAAACCAAGAAAATTAAGAAAAGTGAAAAAAAAACCGGTAAATATGTAGAATTTCTGCAAACGGCAGCGCTCCATGTTGCCGTCAGGTGATCATCAAGTGCCAACTTCGCTGGCTCGTATCTCGGTAAGTAATGACCCTAATTTTTTTTATCCTGTGTCACATAGAAAAATGCACTCTTTATTTCTATAAAAAATATATTCTTTTTTATTTTTCAAAATATTCGAAGCTCTAGTGGTAAGGACATAGATCTACGTTTGGACAGTTAAGGGTTAACGATATGTTCGGAAGACATTGTTCATCATAAACTTACTAATAAGTACAATGGACCTGGTCAACAGTTACTGTACCAGATATCCCTTTAGGGCACATTTTGTAAGATGTTATGCGATGATTGCACTTGTAGAAGGATTTTTCAATTTTTTTGTATGCTACATCTGTATTCTGTTTGTCTTCCAGTGAATCCAAGACCATGTCATAGTGATCCAGTAGATGGAGAGGCAGGATCAACCAGTCATAGCCCAAGTTGCCCTGGATTGTGCAATTGTTTGGAATCTAGATGATTTGCAATCATTTTTCTTAATACTCTTTCAAAGATATTTATGATGTGGGACATTAGGGCTATTGGTCTATATGGGTTATTGCAGTTCTTGATGACGACGGAGTTCCACTATTGTGAGCTTGAAGCTGAGTGGGTGGGCATGTTGTCAATGGTTTTCTCAAAGTCCAGTGGAGATAGGGTTATGTTAGAAATCTGGCATACATTAACAAGGTTTTGAGGTCCTTCATGAAAAAAATCGTTTGGATTGTCGATCTTTGGACTGATTAATGGCTCCCTAAACACAGAGTCATATTGAGACTTCAGTATCTCAACCATTTCTTTGTTGTTATCTATGTAAGTTGCATCTTGTCTGAGCAAGGCCAGATACTATATGTGGTTTTTGCCCTGTTTTTGGCACATGAAAAGAAATATCTTGAATTTCTTTCATTTCGCTAATTACTTTTAGCTCCTCTTGTCTCCTCCGGATTCTGTATGAATCCTTTAACTTAAGCTCAACATTTTTCACTTCCCTGGTTAGTGCTTCCTTCCATGTTTCAGATAATCTAGCTCCCTTGAGGAGCTCAATGATTCTTTGCTTTCTGTGGAGGGAGTAACTCTCTCTCTCTCTGTAGTTTACTTCTCTTTTTTTCTTAGGGTAATATACCTTGAATGTACTTCAGCTGCCAGTAAGTTGATCCTTTCAAGGCACTGGATGGATCCATGTTATTTAAGATATCTTCCCAACATGTTTCATGTAGGACATGGTTTGCCTGATCCCAGTTCATATTCTTGTTGAAGTTGAATTTGGTGAAGGCACCTTCGCAGCTGTAAGCATTTTGTTAGTCAGGATCCCTGTTCATGCAAGTCTGGACTTTGATTAGATGGTGATCTGAATTAGTTGTTTTAGATATTGTTATATGTCTTACCAAATCAGCATTATTTGTGAAAATAAGGTCCAGCCATGTCCTCTCGCTAAAAAAATCTTATTGCCAGATTTACTCAATTTTTAATTTATGACCATAAGGAGAAAAAAGAGATTACTACCCAATTTTTTCCCTAACTCTTCCTAACAAATTATATTCCGGAGAGGGTGTCCACCAGCATATTTTCTTCACCAGAAGAGTGATTAATGGAGATATTATGCGATTTCAACTGCAATGCTCAAAGCATTAGATGAATGATCTTGTTCTTCGTGGAGCTAAGGTACGTCAGGGGATTGTGGTCACTGAATACGGTGACTACATGTGATGAGCTGCTCAAGAACCCATCGATATGGTCCAGTGCAAGTACCAGGGCCAGGGTAGGCCCACTGATAGGACCGGTATTGACTGAATAGTATGCCACGGGCTGTAGGCATCCCTCATCGGAAGCTGGGAGTAACACTGCCCAAATTCCCGATTCACAAGCATCAACCTGTAATACAAATGGTTTCGAAAAATCTGAAGATAAAAGTATGGGAGCAGCACATAGGTGACGTTTATAACATGGTTAAAAGCCTCTTGACAATTGGAGGTCCAGCAAAATTTAGTTTTTCTGACTGGTAAGAGAGGTTAGGGGGAGCTACAACATCTGCAGAGTTTTGCAGAAATTGCAATAAAGAATCTTGTCATTCCTAAAAATTTTTGCAGAGACTTCTTATCTAGAGGGACAGGATAATTTTTAATAGCCAAAACGTTGGCAAATTTGTGTGCTACTTTGCCAGATATTATTTACCAGGCTTGGCCTTCAGTAATGGTCCCACACAATCGATAATTAGGTTCGCAAATGGCTCTCCATCAGTGGGTGTGGGGTGATGTACTGCGGGTTTAATATAGTGTCTGGACTGTAACAGGACTTATCTTGACAGACAGCTTTTGCCTACACAGCTGTCCCTATAGATGATGTCTTGAGAAGCTGTTGTATACACTCCCTAAGGGCTGTGTGAAAAAATGGTGTTATGTAAGTATTATTACCCTTAGGGGGTGCTACGTCAGTATTTCAATAACTGAATACTGGCGATACATACTGGTGTGGGCTCGATGGCCCTCGGATCACAGGGTATTGGTACATCAAATAAAACATAAATCAATATCCACTTTGCAGCCAACATACCCCTATCATGTATGTCAAACGCACCTGGGTATTTGTAGCTGACCCGTAGTTGCACCCGGTTATCCATTGTCTTGATTGAAGCAGATGTGTTCTTTGAAGAATGTCGCACTACACTCCATCAGGATCACAACATTTGTTGTTACACACTGTTAATCAAGTATTGTTAATTATTCACAATCTTTTCACTAAAGAAGCCTATAACACTTCTCTGTAAGTGTTTTGATGTGTTCTTTGAGATTTTGTATGCGCCCAAACGCACGGATCAGTGCTCTTTGTTTGTTATCCCGGTGTCATGTGTCCCTTGGCAGGGTGAAAAGCAATCTAAGCTAAGACGCCTCTCGCCGCACTTCGCATGCCCCCAGCACATAAAAGAAAAGCTGGCATAGCATATTTCCCTTCCTTGCCAAACTTTTACCATGAAGCAATGCAAAATGCTTGATTCTTGCTGTCTGGACGTAGACAACAATGTACACTATCGTTAACATGGTAATAAAGTGGGCGCAGGATTTTCCTTAAATGTCCTGCAAAGGAAAGAGATTGAATGTCTCTCATTAACCTACACTATTTGCAACACTGGTCTCTTGCAAGATGTCGCATGACCTGTGACTGGTACACACTTGTTAAACATCTACTTGTAATTACTTGATATGGCAGTAAACAAGATTCTTGCCCCTTCTGAGAGGGCTGAGATCCTCAAGGCTGAAAACGGCTGAAAAGGGCTAAAGGGGGGTTGATACCCACCTCCTGGGGAAAATTTCTCCACATTTATGTCCATTCTGTAATATGGTGACCAGAATGGTGTAGCATAATCAAAATGAGACCTAACCAACAATATATAGAGCTGAAGTATAATCTGATGTTGCATCCTCCTGAATGGGACTCAATGTATATTTATATGTATATATTATCTTTCATATAATTTTATATTGCTGATGTTCTCATTAAGAGCTAAAATAAAAATATATTGCTTTATATAATTACTTGACTTATTATATTAGCTATATCTGTAGGTAGGATGTTAAATTTACAATTCACTGTGCTCACTGTTGGAGAGTTGTGATTGGCTGTCCACTCTCACAAACTAGTTTGCCAAATACTTGCCAGCTTGTTAGGTAGTTTTTGGTGAGACCGCATTGCTGGAGTATGTACCTACTAGTCACGTGATCACACCTGATGTGGGGCCTATAGTCAAGCTGGTTCTCGCTTGAGAAGTATCTTTCTCTAGCTACTTCTCTTATGAAAAATTTCTCTCTTGTAGCTCTCATCTCCCTGGCCGTTCTGATTTGGAATCAGAAATCTCTGGATGAGCAGGAAACAATATATCTTTAATTAATGTTCTGACAGTTTTGGCGGTCTAATTTCTGTGATACGTCGCACCAAGATATCTGGCTACTTGCTAACACGTCCGAAGTTTTAAACTGCTTAACGTCAACAAAGTTTAGAGAATCAATTAATTTTGGCACACACACATGCATCACGAAAATAAGGATACACCGAGAGAGTGTTTATAGGAAGCTATGATCCTCATAGGAAGTTATTTTACAAATTATTAAATGCCAGAGTGTTGACTGTCTAAGAGCTAGAGCTCAATAACAGTATTTCCATTTCCTTGGAATAAGGGACTTGGACATGTACATACAGCCACCTATTATGTTGTACAAGTCCGAACTCTAACTCCTTAGAATAGGAATTTACTCAATGTTTGACTGTAGAGTTACTAGCAAGTCAAACTAGACAATTTCTCCAACACGTTGAATCAAACCTCCTGAGCAGGCCCCCATTGTTACAAAATGCGATATCCATAATGTACAGACATTTCCAGAGAATATTAGAAAGTCAATTTATTGATCTCCCAATAGCATCTAGCCTGTTTCTGGTTTTGTAACAGTTTGTCAGAATAAATTAAGTCCAGCTATGCAATAAACTGAAGAGATATCTTAATGGTGTTTTGGGATTTCAACTAGTTGAACTTAAGGAATAAAATTTGAGATCTTTAATAACAAAGGTGTTTAGGTGGGTAATATCAAAGTAAATAAGTTTGATATAATTCAGAATATAATTTCCTACACTTCTCTTGTAGTTCATTGTTAAACTGTACACATAGTATTATAGTGCTGAAGGAACATTTCATAACAGTACCACTCACAAGTAACATCTGGTACGTTGATATCAAGTATAAGAATAATACTAGAATATACAAGTGTGTGTGTAAGAATGTGTGTATTTACTTAAAGTGCTCATTATGTCTCAGTAAGACTTGACTCTGCTTAGATTTAAATACTGACCGACAACAAGTTCACAAATAATCTGTCTTCTTGACCAAAAAATTCAATCAAACAGCTTGCTTGAACAATATGACGAACCATTCGCCAAACAGTAATAATGTACAAAGTAGCAGCACAGCATCAGGTAAATACTAGGATGTTAAAATCGACATACAAGGCATAAAACTCCCTTAATACTTTGTGGCAATGCATAGATGCCACAAAGTAGGTCAGAAGCTTCAGCTTGAGACCAAGGATGAATTGAGTGTCTCCGCAACACACAAAATGAGCAAAACGTCAAAAATCAATATGACTGAACAATACTTTGTGAACTGAGTTACACAGAGTTACAAGAAGTATGTTTCGGCTTTCCCACAAGAAACTGTTATCGAGAGAGAGAGAGAGAGAGAGAGAGAGAGAGAGAGAGAGAGAGAGAGAGAGAGAGAGAGAGAGAGAGAGAGAGAGAGAGAGAGAGGTGCTTCTCAGCCAAGAAGCAGATCTAGAAAGAGAGTAAGCAGGCCTCCACATCAGGTGAGACCACGTGACTAGACTGTGCTTACTCTAGTGATGGCACTAGGTACCACCTGACACAAACAAGTGAACCAGTAGTTAGCTAAGCAGTCTGTGAATGTGGGCAGCCACTCACAACTCTCCAACAGTGAGCACAGTGAGAGATGTAAATGTTACATCCTACCTACATACATGAGCTAATATAATAAGTCAAATAATAATATAAAGCAAGATATTTTCATTTTAGCTATTAATGAAAATATTGGCAATATAATATTATATGAAAAGGTAATATATACATATAATATACATTATATACACTGGGTTCCATTCAAGGAATGCAACATCTGAGGACTCCTAATATTTATACATTCGCCGCTTGACCTGAGCAGAGTGCGGACGTGTGACTACTGCCCTCTGCTGGCCATTGGAGGAGACTTATATTTTCACAACATGGCGCAGTCTGTGAGAAGGCGTATGCACACGGTGTGCATTGAATTGTTGCGTGGTGCGATAACGCCTCAGTCTGCACAAGTGCTTTTACCGCAAATTATCCGTGACACCTATGGTGTTGCGGATCAAGAACTGTATGGTGTGGCACTAAATGGTGCCTATCGTATTTTCGTCAAGCTGAGATCAGCTGGAGTGTATGAACGGCTGGTTGACAAGTACCAGGACAGGAGCGTGGACGTTAATTCAGCGATACGTGTTCGACTAATCGACGTGTCTAAGCATTACACATGGGTGAAAGTCCGAAATGTGCCATTTGAGGCGGACGAGACTGATCTGCGGTATGTATTTGAACAGTATGGACCTGTACACCTGGCTATGGCTGGTAAATGGACGGATGGGGCGTATGCCGGCTTGCCGGATGGTACGTTCACGATCAAGATGGCGTTGAGGCATGCCATCCCGTCTTACGTCATACTGGACGCATTTAGGACACAGGTAATGGTGTACTACGCTGGGCAGCAGAAGACGTGTAGGTTATGTGGTGCATATGACCATATGGCGGCCCAGTGTGGGAGATGGCAGCGGAGAAAGGACCTAGGTAGTGAGATGGTGAAAGAGCCAGAACCAGAGGTGGGTCATGCTGATGAGTCACCTGTACATAGAAGTGGCACTTCCTGGAGTGAGGAAATGGAGCGTGAGCTGCCACTGGTGGGTACCAGCCCATCACTGTCACAGTTAGTGGGAAGTGAGGCATCTGCCTTGGAGAATGGGAAGACTGTGCAGATTGGTGACGTGCGGGTAGAGGGAGGCCTACTGGTGAACGTGCAGGAAAAATCCTTTGAGAAGCAGGTTTCTGAGGATAACTTGAGTATGGTGAGGAGTACTGTTCACATTGAAGATGAGCAACTTGGAAGAATGGCGAACATGGCAGATGACTCGCCAGGAGTGGTGGAAGTGATTGAGGTGAATGCTGAGATTCACAGGGAGGCATCCAGTGAGTTAGAAATGGATGCAGAGTGTGTCAACCGTAAGAGGGCGGCGACATATTCCGACTCGGATGATGTTTTGACCCCGGCACAGAGACCGGGGAAAAAGCCGTGGGTTGATGTGGTGCGTGGGAGCACTAAAGGTACGCCTGGTCCGGTGTTGGATCAGGGGAAGCCACCAGTGGGCAGTGGAGAGAAAAGTGGACGAAGCAGACACACTGAAAGCGTGTCAGTGAAAGGTGAAAAGGGGCAGAGGGTGAAATCACATAAGTAGGTTTCCGGTGCATGACAGTGAATATTAATGGATTGTGTGGGAGTGAGAAGCGTCTGTGGCCCGGTGGCCTGGTGGCTAAAGCTCCCGCTTCACACACGGAGGGCCCGGGTTCGATTCCCGGCGGGTGGAAGCATTCGACACGTTTCCTTACACCTGTTGTCCTGTTCACCTAGCAGCAAATAGGTACCTGGGTGTTAGTCGACTGGTGTGGGTCGCATCCTGGGGGACAAGATTAAGGACCCCAATGGAAATAAGTTAGACAGTCCTCGATGACGCACTGACTTTCTTGGGTTATCCTGGGTGGCTAACCCTCCGGGGTTAAAAATCCGAACGAAATCTTATCTTATCTTAAAGGGATTTTTAAGACGTTATGCTATAGACATTGTTTTTGTGCAGGAACATAATTTCAAGCTGGGAAAGGAATTGGAGGTGGATGGGTACAGAGTGTTTGTGATGTATTCGGAGCGAATGAAGGGAGGGGTGGGAATCCTGATCCGAGAGACGAGCCCGTTTGTTGTTCTTAGGAGTGAAGGGGGGGGGGGTCGTGTGTTAAGAATAGATGGGTGGTGGAGAGGTGAGCGGATGGCAGTCGTTTGTGTGTATGTGCCGGCTGAGAATGATGTAAGGGTAAAGAATGAATTTGTAAATAACGTATTGGTATATTATTTGCGGTCATTACCGTCAGTGACAATAGTTGGTGGCGACTGGAACTGTGTGGTGCGCAGGAAGGATGTGGAACCGA